>NW_003519712.1:0-32381 GCF_000190715.1 Dictyostelium purpureum | reverse complement strand
TTTGAATACTGACTTGGATGTAGTTTTTTTTGAATTTCTTCTAAAAGAATTAAAGTTAATTGGTATACTGAATCTTGATCTTTTTTATTTGCTTGAATTTCATCAATTTTTAATTGGGCTTGAAGTGGAATTTCTCTTAAATTGCATGCTAACTTGAAAAATGCTCTAATATAAAACAATAAATCTTGCTCTGTTTTAATTAACCCAAAATTACTATTTTTTATAAAATAGATGAAAAAACTTGAAACTTCATTTTTTTCTACAAGATTGAAATCTAACAGTATAGATTTAACTTTAAGAGATTTAATTGAGAAGAAACTTGTAAAATCTAACTTTTCCTTATCATCTAAGGCCTGGCCATAGTCATGGAGTAAGGTTTCATTTTTGGAGATGAAAAATTCTATCATTTCTAATTGAATATATTTATTTCTGAAAAGTTTTAACCAATACTTTTGATTACCAACACTTGTTTGTTTGAAAAGTATATTTAAAGCATCGATGTTTCCGAAATGAATAGCTCTTTCAACAGATTTACTTGAAGCAGGATAACCTTGATCCAAAAAAACTTGGAATGCCACCATGTTACTATTTTCTAGAGACAATGAAACAAGGTCTAATTCGATAGGAATAAAATCCTTCTTTTTTTCTAAAAACAGTTGAATAATTTCTCTATTTTTACAATGGTATATAAACTCCACAATCGAATCTTTATCTATCTTTAAAAACTGATTTGATATTAATTTATCTTTTAAAATTGACCATTCTTTATTATCATTTTTATTAAAAAATTTTAAATTTGAAATATGTTTAAATTTAATTTTATTTCCTAAATAATATTGTGATAAATCTTTATAATCTATTATTATATCCTCAATTGAAAAAATTATTTTTTTAAAAAGAAATTTATTGTGAAACACCTTCCAAAATATATGTTCATTTAAATTATTAAATAAATCTGGATTCATTTCTTTCTATTATTATTACACTATATTAATATTATTTTATTATTATACTTTTACAATTCTATAAAAATTTATAAAAAAAAAAAAAGTTAATTTAAAAAAAAAAAAAAAAAAAAAAAAAAAAAAAAAAAAAAAAATTTTAATTTAAAATTTAAACGGAAACCGGAATTTTTTCTTTCCAAAAAAAATTTTAAATTTTTTTCCTACAAAACCAAAATTTTAAAGAATATTCTTGAAAGATATAAAAATAATAAAAAAAAAAAAAAAAAAAAAAATATAATTTAATTTTAATTTTAATTAAATCGAAAAAAAAAATAAAAAAAATAAAAAAAAGAAATAAAACCACAAACAAATATTAAATAATCTAAAAAACTATAATTTTCAAATCACACTTTTTTTTTTATTTAACTATTTTTTTTAAAAAAAAAAATATATAACTTTAATTTTAAATGAAGATTTATTTAACATTATTAATATAAAAAAAAATAAAAAAAAATAAAAAAAAAAGATAAAATTTTTTGTTTTATTTATTGAAAAAATTAATTACCAATAAAATATCGGTATTTTAATTACTTTATTTTTTATTTTTTTTATTTGCGAAATTAATTTATTCAGTTAAATATAAATTTGTAAATAAACTTTCAAAATTTTTTCTATTTTCATTTGCTGGTAACTGAGACTCTTTTGAAATTATATAGTCTAATTTTGGGAAATCTTCAGGGTTTGATAATTTTGATTTTAACTCTTTAATGAAATTTACGAAAAATGAGGGATAGCTTCTAACTGATTCCTTTGAATAATTGATAATATTATGAGATTGAATAAAGGTAACTTGTTCAATTGGTGAAAGTGGTGAAATTATATCTAAAATAATATTAAGATCCAATTTGACGATTTCTAATGAAAAGTTCTTTATATATTTTCTTAACAAATCATGTTTGTTGTTACGAATTAAAACTTTACAAGTTGCCCAAGCAAAGTATTGTTGATGTAAACCGTCAGAGTAATAGTTTTTATAATTTGAAATTCTTGAAAATAAAAAGTCCCATTCTGCTATAAATTTTGTAGTTTTACTTGATAAATTTACATAGAGAATAACTAATTCTGGTGTTAAATAATCTCTTTTCTTTAAAACATCCAATCCTTTTCTAAGATCGGATTTATGTTTATTCTCTGCTAAATAATCAAAGCTATTTGTTGGGTAGAATCTTAATTTAAACTTGAGATCATTGAATGAACCTGTAATCCATGGGTTTTTATTTTGAACATCTCTAATGATCTTCCATTGCTCTTGGGTTATTGTATGATCGATTTTAAATAAATGTGAAACGAATGCGTTAATTGATTTCTTGTAAATTGGGATATTATTATCAACCATAAACTTTAATTGCTTCCATAACAAATCACCATATTCCGGAACGCTATAGTTTGAATTTTTATGTAACCAAAAGTTGTAAAAATCATTTGATTTGAAGAGAGAGTCGGGTAAAGAGTTACTGATGAATGTTAATGATTTTTCGTTGGATGATAAATATGAAAACCAATCGCTATTGTTTGAAATGAAAACTTGAAATGGAACATAGAGCTGTGTAATAAATTGAAGGTATTCGTACCTTTTGACTCTATCAACTTTGAATGATATTTTAAATCTTTGAATTGATGAAATGAATAATTCTGAATGGGGTAACTTGTTATAAAATATATTATTTTCATTTTGATTTAAAAACAATTCCTTATTAATTTTTAATAAATAATTTTTAAACTCTTCGACAAATTCTTTTTCTCTTTGTTGATCTATTAACTCTAATAATGATTGCTGTTGTTGTTGTTGTTGCTCTGCTTTTTGTGTTGGATATTTTTCTACTAATTCTTCTAATTGTTTATAATAATATCTAAAATATGAATTCTTTAAATTTTCTAAATAAATATTGATTGATTTATCTTTTGATTTAAATAACTTATCAGTTTCGTTAATTATATTATATTCTTTATATTGATAGGATGGATGAGGTTCTTCGCGCTTGACTTTTTCATTTTGTTTTTCTATCCAAAACTGTAATGACATTTCATTTCTATTGATATGATGATAAGCTATAAAGGGATAATAGAAATCATGTTTGAAATCCATATGTGATTTGACCGCACTTTCTTTTTCGATGGCTTTATTGATTGCAATTTTCTTTAAATCGGAAAAATGAAGAGCTTTACCGTATTCGTCGACCTCTAATGAACAAAAAATAGCTGTATTGTATAGTACCTCTTTAAATCTAATGCTGTGTGTTAAGCTGTTAACGAAATTGGAAAATATATAGGACTCCAATGACTCTAAACCTCTATAAAAGCTATAGTGCAATATCATACCTAGAACTTGAGCTTTAATTAATTCAAAACCACTATTACTTTTTTTGTATGGTTCCATGATATTATTTAATTGATTAAGTTTTTTGGACTTTAGACAAACTTGCATATATTTAATTAAAGATGGCACCAATCTCTTTGAAGTGATAATACCGTTTGGGAGGAAGAGTTCTGAAATTAATTCATAGAATTTTAAATATCTCGAGGATACCGAAAATAACTTGTTAAAATATTCTAATAAATCCAAATACTGTGGTGATTGGTTATTATACTGTATTACTGGTTTATTTAAAAAATATAATTGATTATTTAAATTAAAATTCCAAAAATTTGTTAATTTTTTTATATTATATATATTTTTTTCATCTTGTGATTGTTGTGGTTGTATTGATTGTATGTGATGTTGTTTTTGTTTGTTTTGTTTATTTTGTGGTTGTTGTTGTGGCTGTGGTTGTGTTTGTGATTGTGATTGTGAATAGTCATCTATATCATCTTCAGAGTTTTTTATTTTTTTTTTAAAACTATCATTAATTAATTTAATTGCCTTATCTTCTTGACCAGTTTCTAAATAAAAAGTACAAAATATAAAGCTCATTCTAATATCGATTAAATTTGATTTTAATAAAAAATTGTAGATTTCTGTGATTGATTGGGGACTCTTTTCATAAAGTTTTCTTAAAAAATATAAAAATTGCGATGAGTTTAAATAGTCGACAAACTGGTCATTTAAATAAAGCTTGAAGAAACCAATGGCCATATCTACATCCTTCTGTAAACATTTCAAAAGAATTAATGAAAATGTTTCATGGTTAACCTTTAAAGACTTGTGGAAAAGTTGAACTGCCTCGTCGATATCTTCATTGTCCAATAATGATTTTAATAATGATATTTTATCTTTATATTTTTGTGTGGATAATGACTCTTTTAATGGATAGAGTGAATCTTCGAAATGAAATGGTTTTTTATTGTTTTGCTGAAATGTTGATGGTTTTGCAGATGGGATGTTGTTGTCTGATAATATTGAGTCTTCTTTACTGTTTAATAATAACAAATCTCTTTTTAAAATATCGTCATATTTTTTATTTTCCACTTTGAATTTATTTTCGGTTTTCGATTTGTCAATTGGAGCTGCTGTAGTTTTTGTAGTTGTCGATGTGTTTGATGATGAAACAAAACCACGTATAATAAATGTTGTGAGTGGAGGTTGGGTTTTTTTTAATATTTTACAGACTTGATACATATTATTATTATATTAACATTTATTAATTAAAAGTTTCAGCTCTATATATATTATTCGTTTTTGAATTTAGATTTTTTAAAAAAAAAAAAATAAAAATAAAAAATAAAAAAAAAAAAATAAAAAAAATGAAAAAAAATAAAATTTTTTTTTTTTTTTTTTTAATTTTACATTCATATGAAAACCATTTGAATATTTAAAAAAATAATTATTTTTGGGTATGTGAATCATTTCTTATAATTTTAAATGGAAATAATAAAAATGGGGTAACGGATATTTAAAATTATAATTTTTTTAAAAGCCCTATTCACTTTGTTTTAAAACCCACAAACCTTTTTTTTTTTACAACAAAAAATATATAAATTTTATTGTATAAATAAGATATGGTTTATTTATATTATTTTTATTATTAAATATTTTAAATTTTTTAAATAAATATTATTTTTAAATTATTTATATTATTATAAATTATAAATTATAATTGTTATATTTTTATGGATGAAAAGCAATATGAATTGCATTATTTAATTGTGTTCTTTTAGTTGATAAACTTTCGTGAATTAAATTTATAAATTTATCTCTAGCTTTATCGTCAGATAATTCTAAAGAGAAAGATTCTTTGAGATAATTTAAATCTTCCATTGATTGTAATTCTGGGATACCTGTGGATACCATCATTGCAAAAAGATTCATAAAAAGTTTTGCATTCTTTCTAAGGATATTATAAGCAGTGCAACAATAATTTACAAATTGTGCAAACTTGGGTGACTCTTTGCCTCCCATTACATAACAAAAATCGGGGGTGAATACAAATGGTGCACATTCACGTTTGAAACCAAATTTCTTTTTATAATTACCAAGGAAATGACCAAAATCGATATGGAATAATCTACCTAATTTTGTACACATAAGATTGTCGTTGTGTCTATCACCGATACCAAGTACATAAGTAGCTACACAATAACCAGCACAAGAAAGGATGAATGTATCGACTGCTCTTTGATATTCGATTTCTGTTTTATTGTGTTGTAATAACCAATTGGCAAGTGGGTCTAGTTTAAATGCTGCTGTGGCACCACCTGCACTCTTTTGAATCTTTGCTGTTGTTTCTGCATTTAATACCACCTCGATCATACCAATCATATCACCTGTAGAAATACAACCATATGGTGAAAGTTTTAAATCGAGACCTTCTTTTTGCCAAAGTTTATCCATAAGACGAATCATTTGAAGAGTTAACATATCTTGTCTTAAATCATCACCAGCTTTAAAAATAACCTCTATTGGGTCGGCGTTCATGTCGGTATTTGTAAATGATAAACGAAGTGGTAATTTCTTACTATCCATATATTTGCTTTTATTAATGATTAAACCATTGGACTCTAAACGTGGATTTAAAGTCAAGTGGAATCTCTTTGGCCAATCTATCGATTCAAGTTCTTTAAGCATAAAGTCCTTTCTATCTTGATCTTTTAAAGGTTTTATCTTTTTAGCTACATCGGTTAAATTATTGATTACATCTAATTGTTTGAGTAATTCGACTCTATGTGCACCGCATGCATATAAATAGCTTTCTAAAAGAATACCAAATCTTTCTGAAAGATTTAATACATGTAAATCTGATTTCAAATACCAAAAGAATGAATGACCTATACTACGATGTAAAATGGCTTTTCTTAAAAGGAATCTTGAAAGTTTAGTGTCGTGGAATGGTTCATATTTTAATACTTGAACCAATTGTAATAGGATATC
The DNA here is from genome assembly GCF_000190715.1 of Dictyostelium purpureum. Lineage (NCBI taxonomy): Eukaryota > Evosea > Eumycetozoa > Dictyosteliales > Dictyosteliaceae > Dictyostelium > Dictyostelium purpureum. The sequence continues at coordinate 26,072 of NW_003519712.1, read as the reverse complement.
CAAGAGTTCATCTTCGCTTAACTCTTCGAGGCAACTAACTGCAAAATCTCTAACTTTTCTATTGGCATGCTTTGCATCTAATAATTCTAAAGCTTCATATGGTTTTAATCTTGGCCATCTCTCTAATAGATTGTATGCCTCATCGACTGCTACAGCTTGCATCCAAGGTACACTTAACATTAATCTTGGTAAAACTGATGGGAATAACATTGCGTAATGTCTAAGAGCCCAAAGTTGTGAATATTTGTCTGGCTTTAAATCTGAAAGTGGATCCAAGTTGGTGATTGATTCGAAAAAGTCCCTCATATCGTTTGAATTGATAGTTGGTGGTTCTACATTTGGTATCTTTTTATTTCTTGGGAAAATTACTGGTAAATCAAACTCTTCAAACTCTAAAATTAAATTGACCGAATTTGGATTTGGATTATTTGAACATGTACCTAATGGATTTGAAAATTCATTTGGCCACAATGATAATTGAACTAAACCTTGTCTTAATTGGTGTCTGAAATCGCTTATCATTAAATTAGCCCAACCGATTGGTGTTAATTTTTTAGTGGATTGATCGTGGTTCCTTATATCTTGTTCATCTACTGAATCGTTTGTAGAGTAAATACTAATTGAAAGTCTTGCATCAATTGGTAAATTTGAATATTCGATATTATTGAAAACTAAAAGCTCGTTCCAATCTAATGCTAAAGAGTCTGATGATAATGATGGGGTTGATGGATTGAGTGGTCTTGTAAAGACTTTTGAAAAATTATCGATACCATGATAAAGTGATATTGAAACTATAATACTTGTATCTTCATCTTTAACACAATTCATTGGAATCTTTGATGAACCTAAAACTTTAACACAGAATGGTCTCTTTATATCTCTAATTGAAAAATGAGTTAATTGATCCCAAATATCTGTACGATAATCTGAAACTTCACAATCGATTGAAAGTTCTGGTGGGAAATCGAATCTGGGTTTAAATGGAGGTGGATCTAATTCACTCTTTGGTCTTTGTATAAGTGTAAGTTGTGGTTTGGTACTTTGGATAATGTGATTTCTTATACACTCGAATGTTCTAATATCATATGGACCGTGAATATACTCTGAGCTACCGACAACTTTTAAAATAAAATCTGATGCATTTACATTTGGTAAATGTTTAGAGTAATTCTTTACGAAAATACGGTTTGTAAAAGCATCTGCCGTTTCGTTTGGTTCTAAATCTAATGTTTTGGTGACTTGAGTGATTGGTAAAAATACAGAAATTAAAATTTTATTAGCTACAATTGGAATTGGTAAAATGGAGAGACGTGGTAACAATGTTGATTGAATGGAGCCTTTAATATGTGGTAATGCTTCGTATCTTTGTCTTGATGTAACCCTTCTAAAATAATCAACTTCATCGCCCTTCAAATTACTGGTATTTGGTATAATTTTACGAATGATATCATATTCTTGTGGTGAAAGTTCCTCTCTTGAATCGGCCTCCAAAATATCAGATTTCTCGATCATCTTTAATTTGGGTAATAAACCTTTTGATCTCTTTTCTAAAATATATTCACATTTATTGAGTGATAGGGTTTTTTCTAGTGGAGTATTATTAAAATCTAAAAGTAAATATGAATCTGATCCATAACGATTTGATTTTGGAAATGATTCTAAATATTCTGATGCTAATCTTTCTTTTAAAACTTCGATTGTATCGGTTCCTTTAACTAACAGTGTCTTTCTTGATTGATTTGGTAAAATAAATAATATATTAAATGGTGTCTTTAAAGCCCTAACCCTAAGAGATGTAACATTTAATAAAGATGCCTCAGCATTATTATTTATTGCCAAAGAAGAACCTTCGCTTTCAAATGAAAGTGATAAACTTGAACCCTCTACTTTACTTGTTGTTTCTTTAATATCAGTTGATTCTTTAACCAAATCCTTTAAAAATTGTTGTGATGTCGATGTAAATGGTTTTAATATTGGTTTGGTTGGTATAACTTTTTGGATTGGTTTTTCTGGAATTGTGAAATAAATTTGAAGATTTTTCTTTGCATCGACGGATGGAGTAATTAATGTTCTGCCTCTACGCTTTCTAATGAGTTCATTTGGTGGAGCCTGTAATGGTGATAATGGTGATGATGCTGCAGTGGTTGATCTTTTCTCTTTTTTAGATGATGATGATGACGATGGTGATGATGAGGCTTGTTTAATATTTGGTATGCTATCTGATGAATTTTTTTTAAAATCTTTATTGGTTTGTTTAACATTCTTGACCTGTTGTTTCTTTTCTTTTTCCTTTTCTTTTTCTTTACTTTTGATTTTCTCTTTTTCTTTATTTTTTTCCTTGCTGTCCTTTTTTATTTTATCTTTGTTATCTTTTGATATAGTATTTGTTGTTATATATGGGTTATTTGATGGACTACCACTATTATTATTATTTTTAGTTGGATTATTGGCGACTATTGGTGATAATGGCATAGATGATAATGTTGATGGAGTAGACAAAGCTGAAGGTGATAGTTTAATTGGTGAATTTACTAATATTGGTGCTGCTGCTGTATTTGGTTTTACTGATGTAATATTATTACCATTATTAGCAGAGGCTGAATTATCTGTGGATGTTGTTGCTAAATTATTATTATCTGTTTCTAATTTATCACCTGGTTTGCTATTCATTCTATCGATTAAAACTGATGGATGGTATACTTGAAGAGAAGATGAATCCTCTGATAATATAATAACTTTTTCTCTCTGCTGAGTTTCCATTTCCAATTTCTTTCTTTCTTGTTCTTTTTTCATATTTAAAATCTTATCTTTAATTGAACTATTTGAAATTGCTGGTCTAGTATAAGATGCTGTATCTGGTGTTTGAAATCTTTGACTAATTACTTTTACAAGTCCTTGTTTCTAAAATGTAATTATTAATATTTATATTATAAAAATAGATATATAAAGTTATAGATTTTATAGTTACCTCTAAATTTAAAATTGAACCTTCTCTCATTCTAGTTTGACCTTCAAATCTTAAATCTTTATGAAATTCCATATTTCTTTTATTGTAAACACCCTTTATTTCATTAATTTCATGTTCAATTCTATCGTGCTCCTCTTGAACTGGGTTATGGTGGGCGTCATCATGATGATTTTGAGGATCACTATTTATCTTTTTAATTTGCTCTGCCATCTCTTCTTCAAAATCCGAAATTTGTTTACCCAAAATATCCTCTAAATAATTTTCTCTTTCTTTAAGTTTTTGTTGTTTTAATTTAAATTTATCTTGTTGATGCTGATCAATTTGTGATAATGAATCTTGGTTGTTGTTGTTGTTGTTATTATTACTATTTGATATTTTATTTACATTATTATCATTACTAGTATTACTATTTAATTCGTTATTATTTCTTTCTGTAACTGTATTCATAATAATATAATAATAAAAATAAAAATCACACACACATGCACACAATTAAATTAAATTTAAATTTAAAAAACAAACTTTTTTATTTTAAAAAAAAAACAATGTAAAAATAAAATAAAAAAAAAAACACACACTTGATTTCTTTTAAAAGATGTTTGTTTTGCTATTTTTAAATATTACTATTTTGGCTATTATGTTATATTGCTATTATTTTTAATATTACTTTTTGATAATATTATTTATAAATTTTATTGCTATTAAAAAAAAAATGATCACTGTTATTATCCTGTGTAAAAAATAAAATAAAAAAAATAAAAAAAAAAAAAAAGTTAAAAAAAAATTAAAAAAAAATAAATATAAAAAAAAAAATAATATCTAAGCAAACGCCACAACCTTTTTTTTTAAAATAAAATGATAATTTTTTGAGTGAAAAAAAAAAAATTATTTAAAATGTTGCAACAACTATTTAAGATAAATTGGTTTTTTCTTTTTTTTAAGTTTTTTTTTATTAATTTTATTTATTTATTTTTTGTTCTTTTTAACTTTTGTCAAATATTGTTATTTTTATTATCATGTCTTATTCTAAAAAAATAATTAATATTCTTGAATAATAATTATTTTTTTAATGTGTGTTTGGTTTTAATTGTGTGTGTTTAAAATAAAATTAGATTTATAAACAAAAAAAAAAACAAGACAAAACAAAACAAAACAAAGCAAATAAATAAAATAAAGAAATAAATAAAAATATGTTTTAAAATTTTTTATTTTTTAAATTATTTTTCAAATACACACTAGTATAGGGGTAGAAATTTTGATATTCAATTTTAATTGTAATATATAAAATAAATTATTATTTTTATTATTATTATTATTATTATATTATTATTATTATTATTAATGTTATTATTATTTGGGTGTTTTTAAAATTTTTTGTATTTAATTTAATCAATACAAAATAAAAAATAATTAATATATAAAAATTATTAAAAATGGGGGTGATTATTTAATTACTATTATATTGGTGATAATATGGATGGTATTGTGGAGTGGTATGATGATTATGTTTTGGTGTTATTAGAGGAGATCTATTATTTATAAAATATTATTATTATTATTGTTATTATTATTATATGATTTTTTATTATTAGTATTAGTATTAGTATTAGTATTATTATTATTATTATTTTTATTATTATTATTATTTGTTTATTTATTTAATAAAAATAATAAATTATTATTGTTATGTAGTTTAATTAATGGTTATTCCTGTTGCCTCTTGATATTTTTTTAGTAAAACTTTTTTATATTCGTCTTGGTTGGACCAAATAGAGGCAGCATAACTGTTTAATGGGCTTTCATTATTTGGCTCGGCTAAGAGACTTTGAATTGAAAGTAAAAGAGTTCTAACATTATAAACTGGTGACCATTTGTCTTTAAGAATATCAAGACAAATATTACCATTAGTATCTACATTTGGGTGGAAACATTGAGTTTCAAATTTAACAGTTGGTGGCTTGTATGGATAGTCAGTTGGGAATTTTAATGACATTTTAAATTCTAATTGATCATAAACTGTACCTTCTGCTCCTTGAATAGTGCCAACCCAATTAAAAATATTATCACCATCTGGGAATGCGGAAATACCTGGTGATGGTCCCATCTTTAGAAAAAATTTTATTTATTTCCTAATTAGTTTAAATGAGTTAAAAAATATATAAAAGTAATGCATAAGAAATACCTACCATTAAATTCATTAATTCGCTTTGAAGTCTTTTTGAAACTGAATGATCTTGTGACATTTTTATATGTTGTTAATTTATGAATGGGTTAAGTATATAGTTTTTTTTCTTTAGATTGTAAAAAAAATAATTAATATATAGTTATTATTATCTTAAGTTACTTTAATTTGTTATTGTTGTTATTTGTTTAAATAAAAAATAAAAAAAATTTGGCTGTAAATAATTAAATAAAAAATAAAAAAAAAAAATTTAAAAAAAAAAAAAATATTTAAAGATGAAGTTTAAAGCGCGTAAACTCTTGGTTATATGGGGTTGTTTTTATTTATTTATAACAGCCAAGATGAATTGTGATCTTTTTTTTTTTTAACGATACAATTCTATATGTTACTATTTTGATTGTTTTCTAATAAAAAGAAATAAATGTTGAAATATATATATTTTAAAACAATTTGATTTCTTTGTATCTATTTAAAAAATAAAAATAAAAAAAAATAAAAAATAAAAAAAAATAAAAAATAAATAATGATGAATAAAAAATAAAAATAAAAATTTAAAATTAAAAAAAGTGTTTGATATTAATTTATATTAATTATGTATTTTTTATAGATATTATCTTTTCATATTATTAAATTATTTAAAACAGGTAAAATATAAACTTATTTATATGAATTTTTTTTTTAAAAATTTTTAATTTATTTTTTAAAAATTTTTTAAATTATTTTCAAAAAATAAAAAATTTTTTTATTTTTTTTATTTTATTTTTTTATTATTTATTTTTTTCACAATAATTTTTATAAAAATCACAATTCTAAAAAGGGTTACAACCACTGTACATTTTTTTACAACTATATTATAATTTCAATTAAAATAACTATAGTACCAACCAAACCCTATAGAATCTTACAGTTTATAAAATCAAAAAATGAGTTCTCACAATCTAACTGCAAGCCCAACTTATTCCAAAACATTTTTAAAAATTCGACCTTCAAAATTAGTTTACCATCGTATGTAAAAAACAAAAAAAAAAAATAACCTAATAAATAGGAAAAGGTTACAGGTTTTTTATATAATCAATAATAATTTAAATTATACAATAGAAATGTATATTAACTGTCATTTAATATTTTTAGCTCCATTTATGGGTGTTATTACAAACGAAATTAAATTATCAAATATTAGCGAAGAACATACATTAGCTTTTAAGGTTAAAACTACTGCACCAATTAGATATTGCGTAAGACCAAATACTGGAATTATCCCACCAGGAAAATCAATTGATGTCCAAAGTAAGTATTTAAAAATAAATAATTTAAATCATACAATATTAATAATAATAAAAAATAATAATAGTTATGACAATATAAATAGTTACTAAAATAATTATTTTCTATTTTTATAATTTGTTCGTTCGTTTTTATTATTTTAGTTTTATTAAATTGCACCAAAGATGCACCATCAATTTCAATGAAAACAAAAGACAAATTCCAAATTCAATCAATTATTGTAACCGACCCAAATATTGATCCAAAATCGATTGTAGGTTAATTAATTATTGTAGTATACAGACAAATAATATTTATTGGATATTAACCTTTTTTATAATTATTTTACTATAGTGGCAAAATTCACCACAAACACAAATCATGAAGCATAAATTAAAAGCAGTTTTCCAATTACCAAACGAACAAGAATCACCATCAGCATCACCAATACCATCTGAATTTAAATCAAATAGCACAATTCTTTCAGAAGTTCAAAAACATCAAATCGATTTAGATGTTCCAAATATTAGTGTCACAAAACCAAAAGATAATAAAAATAATCCCGATGATACTATAGAAAATAATGATAATACAAATAAAGATAATAATAGTAATAATAATAAAAATACCAATAGCGACACATCAAATATTTATGAACCAACAACCAAAAACGATTCTGCAGTTATTAAACCAACAGTCCAAAAAAGAACAAATTTATCATCATCTGCAACAACCTCATCACCATCATCACCAACAACCGAAAACGAACAATTACGTACCCAAGTTAAAACTTTAAATGAAGTAAGTTCAAAAATTCATTTTATTATTAATTCAATTTTTTAAAATTAAATATTAATTTTTTTTTTTTTTTGTATTAGCAAATTGAAATGATTAAAACAGAGTCACCATTTAAAACTCAAACTATAATTATTATGCTTTTAATAGCAGTTTTATCTTTTGTTTTTGGTAAACTACTCTAAAAAACAATTTTAAATTTAAAATATATAATACTGCTCAAAAATAAAATAAAATAAATTAATATAAAAAATAAAAATAAAAAAATAAAATTAAAAAAAGTAGTTATGGTTGTGATGACAACTTTTGGGTGTCTAATCATTTTTTTTTTAAATCCTTTTGTGAGATAATAAATCAACAAAGTTGACATTTTCCAGAACTAAAAAAAAATAAAAAAAATAGGGGGCAGAATTCACAAAGTGTTGGATTGTTCAATCAAAAAAATATCAAAAAAATAATTTTTTTTAAAAAAAAAAAAAAATAAAATAAAAAATAAAAAAAATAAAAATTTTTTTATTTTTTTTCTTTTTTTTAAAAACATTACACATACATCACACACAAAACGCAACAACATCTTAAATCACACACTTAAAGAGACCTGTTAATTCTTTTATTTTATTTTATTTTTCTCCATTTTATTGTTTTTTAAATTAATTTTACATTTATTTTTTTTTTCCTTTCATCACATCAAAAAATTTTATAGATAAATATAGATTTTAAAATATAAATATAAATATTAAATAAATATATATATATACACAAACAACACACATAAATTCAAATAAAACACTTATTTTTGTATTGTTATTATAATTCTCAATCACTCCCATATTATTTTATATAATTTAATTTTTCGTCTAAAATAATAAATCATATAAACACAATATTAATAATAAATATTTTATTATAAACACAATTTCAAAATACCAATATCAGTACTATAATAAACCAATAATAATATCGATAAACTAAATTGGAATTAAATAGTTCTTTTATACTTTTTATTTTATTTTATTTTTTTTTTACACATAATCATTTTTTCATAAAATTTCAAATTTAAAAATTTTTATACAAAAAAATAAATAAACATTGTTTTATTTTTTTCAACAGTAATAATACATTATAAAACAAAATAATAAAAATTATTCAATTTTATAATTTATAGTAGTAGTAGTAGTAATATTAGTAGTAGTAGTAGTAATTTTAAAACACACAATAATATAACCCCCCGCTCCCCATTTCAAAAAAAAAAAAAAAGAAACAAAATAATTTATTTTTAATTTAAAAACCACCCCATTGTATTATTATTTTAGTAGTTATAGATAATAATCACCTTTTTTTAAATTTATTTATATACATCACATATACTGCATAGGTACATTAATCACGTTTTGATTAGTTTTTTTTTTTTTGTGTTAATATTATTTTTATCATTTAATTTTTAAATTTTTATTTTTATTTTTTCAAATTGTATTATTAGTTCCATCTAAAATTTTTTTTTCTTAATAATTTTATTATTATATTTGTGTTTTTTAATAATAATATAAATAGATAAATAGTTATTTTTATTTTGTTTTCTTTTTTTTTTTATCTTGTTTCTTTTAATTTCTGTAATAATAAATCAACAATAAATTGTAATATTAGTTAAAAAAGATATATACATAGGGGAGTAAAATAATAGAATAAATCAAAGGAAGAAGGAGAAATAAATTTTTTTTTTTTAAATATTTTTTTTTCTTTCTTTTTTTTTTTTTTTTTACTTTTTTTTTATATATATCTTGTTTTAAATCTCCTCATTATTTTTGTCCAATATTAGGGTTCTTTTTCTTATAAAACTACTACTACTGAAGGAACTAATAGTTTTTGGATCTCGATAGAGGAGAGTTTTTTTATCTTTGTATTTTTAAATAAAAATAAATTTTAGTATAGTATAATAGTAATAGCAATAGCAATAGTATAACAGTATAAGAAAATCTTACAATAATAATAGTAAAATAGTTTTAATAGTAAAATCATAAACAGAAACCAAATAAAAAAAAAAAAACTAAAAAAAAAAAAAATTTTAAAAAAAAAAAAAATAACCGATACAAATCAAACAGTGTTTTTACATTTGTCAAAAAGTAATTCTTTTTTTTTTTTTTTTTAACTTATTATTCTTATTTTTTTTTAAAAAATATATATAAAAAAAAATAATCAGAAAAATAGAAATTGCAGACGGTGATAATTAAAAAATAATAGTATAATAATAATAATTTTTAATAAAAAAAATCAAAAAAAAAAAGAATAATATATAATATAAATATATATGTGTAATTTTATAAAATAAAATACTATCGAATGGAGCAACAAATAATATATAATAGTCAATTTGATAGTAATAATCTATCGCCTCAGATGTACGCAACATCTGATGATATTAATAGTTACCATCATCAACAACAATACCAACAACAGCAACAACAACAACAACACCATATCCATCATATGCAACAACAACATCAACACCAACTCCAACAACAAATTTTACTTCAACAACATTACCAAAATGTCCAACAGCAACAGCAATATCAACAACAACAACAACAACCATTTTCTCCAGAAGATAGTATAAGTGAATATTTAGCTAGTCCATCAACAAATTATAGTGGTTCGGAAGATTCTCCTCACATGAGTACTATTGGGGCTCCACAATCACCTCCCCAGCAATTACCAATGTTATATTATGGATCACCACAACAACATTACCAAACCCAACAATCATCACAACAACAACAACAAAACTCGATTGTTTTTCAATCATTATCTCCACCACACCAACCACAATACCAATACTATTATGTTGACCACCAACGTCTAAATATGCAACCACAATCACCATCTCAACAATATTTATCGATGAATCAACAACCATTATCACCATACCAATCAAATAATAATAGTTTAGATGATTCACCATCACCATCACCATCACCATCACAAAAAACACAAACCTCATCCAATAATAGTAATACACCAAATAACAATACTTCAGGTAATAATACAACAACAACAACTACCACGACAAATAACTCATCATCAAATTCACCAACCGTATCATCTTCATCCTCAACACCACCACTTCAAACCAGAAAAAGATCAGTATGTGAACCACCAAGTAATGAATTATTTATAGGTAATTTTGAAAATGTTTTAACATATGAAAAACAAATCGAAAATCAAGTTAATACTGCTTTTGATAACAATTGCAATAATAACAATAGTGGTAACAGCCTTACAGCATCAAATACAAATAGTGGCAAGGTTGATTTATTCCTTCAAATTTCCGAAAGTCAAGAAACTTTATATAGATCACTTTTAAAAGAAAACATTCCAAAGATGAATTCACCACAAGTAGATCAAACTAAATTTTTACATGAACTTTATCTTAAACTAGAAAAATGTTGCAATCATGTAAATCTTCTTTCAAATTCTAACAACAGCGATACAATTAAACACTCTTCAAAATTTTTAGCAACTTCCTATTTACTTGAAAAAATCTCAAAACAACAAGAAAAGCAACCACAGGTTTTATTTTTATTAACAAGTTCACAACAATATTTAGTTTTATTAGAAGAATTTTTAAAACAAAAGTGTGTATTTTTTTTTAATTTTTAAAATTTTTATATATTTAAAAAAAAATCAATATATTAACTAAAAATTTTATTATAGATCATTAAATTATTTAAAAATTGATCAAGTCAATGAAAAGAGTTTAATAAAATCAAAATTACCAATTATTATAGTTTCGAATTATAATGATTTTATTAATTTTGAATCATCAAATAAATCATCACAACATAGTAACCAGCATCAAGATTTATCACCATCAACTCCAAGATCTCCTATTTCACCAGCATCACCACAATCACCAGCATCACCCATTTCACCAGCATCACCGCTATCATCACCAGCATCAACATCATCGACCTCATCATCATTTTTAAACTCTTCAATCTTTAATCAATTTATTGTGAACATTGTCGAATTTGAAAACTATTGGAATTTAGAGATTTCTAGAGAATTAAATGTTAACAATTCGCTTTCATTCAAATTAAAAGTAGAATCATTAGGAACTGTAACAAGAAAGTTTAGATTATTAACCGCCGGTACAGTAGAAGAATGGTTATATATTAGAAATCAAAAGATCGACTTTAACAATATTAATAATGTTGCATCACAACAAATAATGGAAAGTTCACAAGCAGAGAAAATTTTATTAGAGAAAACTAAAAAGGATGAAATGGTTGAAATGATGAAGTTTTGTATTGTTAAAATGTCAAATTATAAAAAGAATATTAGTAGTACAATCAACCAATCACCATCTGGATCGCCCACCTCGCCATCAACAAGTAGTGGCAGTAATAGTCCTTTGCTTTTCAGTCAATTCCAAACCAAAGCTAATAGCTTGATCCAATCGATGTCTATTTTAAACTCTAAATCTACATCATTTGATGGTCCACAAAGCCTTTGGAAGTCTAATAGTGTCAATGGTGTTGTAAAGAACTTTTCTCTCATCGCCGATCAACAATCACCTCAACAAGACTCTGTTAATTCGCTAAAGAACGTAGATGATAAAAAGAAGAATAGATCACCAAAGAAGCATAGAACTCTTTTGGATAGAAATTGTTTTTCATGCAAAAAAGAGGAAGATTCTAAAGGCCGTACATCCATGGTACAATGTAGATCATGTCCAAAAATTTATCATCGTTCATGTGCTGGTTTATCACACACACCACGTAGTTGGAAATGTTCAAGACATGCATGCCAACAATGTAGAAAAACACCAAATGAATCAGGTGGCAGTTTCTTTATTTGCAAGGGTTGTCCTTCTTCTTTTTGTATCACATGTCTCCCAAATGATGTTAAAATTTTAGATAAAGCCGAATACATTGAATTAAAACCCAATCAAATCCCAACCGCCGAGCAACAACAGCAATTACATCAACAACATCAAAAATCATTACTATTAAACCCAAATAACAGTCACCTCTTAGACGATCTAAATAGTAGTAATGGTAGTATAGGCAGTAATAGCAGTAGTAGTAGCGGCAATGGTAATGGTAGCGGACCAACACCAATTTCAGCATCATCTTCATCATCATCACCAGCTCTTTTAGAAACTTCACATCTCTATAATCAACAAATCCCACACCTCCAACAACAATTCCCAACAAAAAAACAAAAAATTCAAAGACCAACTGTCTTTATTTTATGTCAAGTTTGTTATAAATCAGAACAACAACAACTCCAACAACTTCAACACAGCCAACAAAGCAATGGTAATAACTCGATTTCAAATACACCAAATCAAACTAGTACGACCCCAACACTCGAAAAGATGTCGAATTTAGCTCTTAGTCCAATTTCAGGTTCACCATTAGATAGTGCACAAAGTCTCCCAAATACCCCCTCTTTCTATTTGTCTGATACAATCGAAATGAAGGAGTATATTAATTAAAATTAATCTTTAAATTATTTATTTATTAATTTTATTATAAAATTTTATTTCTTTTTTTTTCTTTTTTTAGTTAATTTAATTAATTAAAAAAATCGAATCAAATCAAATAAGATATTCAGTTTTTTTTATATGTTATTTATTTAATAAATATAAATATAAATTAAAATAAATAGAATAAAAAAATATAGGTTTTTTATTTTATTTTTAGTTTATAAAAAAAAAAAAAAAAAAAAAAAAAAAAAGGTTTTTGTTTTTTATACAATTTTATTTTATTATATTTTATTTTATTTTTTTATTTTATTTTTATTCTTCTTTTGTTGTTATTGTTGTTGTTGGTAAAGATGATGATTGTTGTTGTAATGTTAAAGTATCCTCAGTCCAAAATCTTCCTCTATGATCGAGACTGCATGTCATTAAGGCATTTTCGACAGGTGATGCCGCTATATAACGTACTGTATTATTATGACCAGATAATTTTTGGACTTGTTCTCTTGTTCTTGAATTATAAACTACACATACTGATGGTTGTTCATCATTGGTGATGATAAAGTCTTCAGTATAATTAAAGGTTGCTGAAATTCTATTTTTATTTTGACCACCAGACTGATTGACACCTGTATTAATTGAATATATTAATCTACCTGAGGTAATTTCCCAAAGTTTAACCATTGAATCACGACCACACGATAAAAGATATTTTTGATTACGTGAAATTTGTACAGTTGTTGGTTCTTTATTTGAATGTGGTGCATTAAATGTATTGATCAATTGGAAATTGTTAGCATCCCATATTTTGATTGTATTATCTTTGGAGCAACTTGCAAATATACCACCATCTAATGAGAATCTAACTTGATTAATTGCAGCATGATGGTGTTCATTAACTTTTCTAGCTGTAAATGATTGGAATGTGTTCACATTATAGAGACGAATCATATTGTGGTCAGTACCTGCTAAAATCATATCTCCACATGGATGAAAGTTAATTGTTCTAATACTGTGACTATCTTGAATATACTTGAATGAACGTTTGAGGGATGATTTGTAATCATAAAATCTAATGGTACCATCTTTTGAGGCAGATGAAAGAATTGGTGCTGATGGATGAAAGTCTAAATCATTGATTGGCTGTGTATGATCATAAAATGTTCTAATTACAGGTCTTGATGGTGCTGAATCTTCAGTAGTTTCATTCTTTGTTTGATTATAATTTCTCATTTTATTTACATCTAATAGTTTGATTGAGGTATCTGATGAACCTGTAGCGACATATTTACCATCCCAACTAAATTTAGCGCATCTACATGCATTTTTATGAGTTGTAATAAATTTGGTTAAAAATGATACAGTTGGTTGAACTTTATTTGATGATTCGCTTGAGTTTTGTTGATTCAGGTCATCTAAATCTAATGAATCTTTTGAGTTTATTATATCGTCAATTAAGTTTTTACCACTATTTGAAATATTTGATGCTGAGCCACCCTGTCCATTTATACCACCACTGCCTCCACTACCAACTTGTGAACCTGCATCTTCATCTAGGTCCATTGAGGTAAAGTTTGATCTTCCACCTGGTGTCGATGTAGCTGATTGATAGATTGATAATAATTTATTAGTTGCTTCGTTTTTTAACGGACATGGAATCATTGTTGATTCACTAATCTTTATAGCTTCGTTTAAAAACCCATCATATACCAATTGATTTATAATAAGTGAATATAAATCTCTTTGTTCTTCTTTCATTATTATTAAAATAAATTTTTTTGATTAATTATGAAAAATAAAAAAAAAATGAAATGAAATTTTTTAATTTTTTTTTATATTTTTAAAATTTTTTTTTTTTCACAAAAGTGAGAATAAATTTTTCAACCAACTAATATATGGCATTTTTAAACCCATACAACTATAAAAAACATACTAAAAACCTAAATGACATCATATAAATAAAACTACTAATTAGAAAAACATTATAATAAAACTTGCTGATATTTTAAGGCATTTGCTATAAATATTTATTTTTTCCCTTTTTAAAAAAAAAACTAACTTAAAAAAATAATAATCAAAAATTCGAATAATATTTATTTACAAATTTCAGTGTTACATTCTAAAATTAAATTATTATTATTATTACCAATAGTGAGTTTATTATGTGATTCGTGCAAAATTACCTCTTCTTGGTATCTATTACTGCTTCACCGAAAATACGGGTAATGAAAGAGATAATATTATTACTGTTATAATACAACAAAGAAATTGATACAGAAATAAAAGAAAAAAAAATAGTTTTTATATTTTCAAACATCTTAATAGTTTATTTTATACATTTTTTGGTTTTGAGATATTTTTTATTGGTTTATTTTATAAGTTTGAATGAAATTGCTGTAGGGATAATAATTTTTTTTGAATATATTTTTTTTCGAACATTCCTGGCAATGTTTGTGCAAAACGGAAGCTGAATGTTCCGACACTCCTGGCCATGTGATGTTCATTTCCGAGAGTGCCTTTATTGCAAAGTCAATATCGTGAACTGGTGATTCTCTGTCTGGTGTTTTGTACTTATGTGTATATCAGAAGAAAATAAATTATAAAAAATATTCTTTTTTTATTTAGATAATAAACTTTTTTAACTTTGGTAGAATGATAATTTTATTTAATTTTCTTCCTTGTCACGATCTGGATCTTCTGGATGAGTCATTTTTTCATCAACAATTTTAACGTTAAAGTTCTCTTCGATTCCTTCTTCATCCTCATCATCTGGTAATAAAATATACAAAAGATATTTAGATAAAGTACCATCTTTTCCCAACTTTGCATCTTTGAAATAATTAACAACAATATTTGAATATTTTTCCAATGTGATCTTTACTATTTCTCCCATTTTATTTTTACAATCTTCAGTACATTTCTTTCCAATATCGGGGAAATCTTCCAGGTCACGACAAAAATCTTTGAAATATTTCAATTGGAACTCTTTTTTGCAGTCTTCAATATTATATTTCTTATGAGGACACATTTTATGGCAGTATGTAAAAACAAAATTTTTAATTAATATGAAATTTTTTTTTTGTGTGAAAATTTTTTTAATAAATAAAATAAAAAAATAAATTAAAAATAAATTAAAAATAAATTAAAAATAAATTAAAAATAAATTAAAAATAAATTAAAAATAATTTAAAAATAAATTAAAAATAATTATCAAAAAAGATTTACTATTATTAGATAGTACCAAAAAAGGTCTTCCAAAAAAATGTAATCAACCTAGCATTTATGTTTATTTTGAAACAAGTCCTACCTCTTATGAAATTGGAGGTGATCCTAATAACGTAATAGAATTTCCATTTTTAGTATCCTACATAGGAAAATCAGTAGTCGACATGTATGACAGATTCAAGTCACATGATAAAGAAGGCTTTAATCACGATTCCATCTTGTGCTACATGAAGTTTAAACCAACAAATGATAAAAAAAATTATCAAACCACACTTGCCGAAAATAAACTTCTCAATCTCTTTGTTACAATGCTTAATAGTAAAAAAGAAGGTGGTTTCGATGAAAAATCACAAAATGCAATTCTAGATAAAAATGGTCTACCTTTTGATATATTAGCCACATTTCTAAAAATGGATATTTATGATCATGCGAACCCACATGAAATTGTAAATGGTCATGAAACTCCTCACATAACCAAAAAACCAAAAGGCTCAAAAAAAGATATTTACAATATGTCCGAACCTTTTTTCCCTCATGGTGTTCCTTACAAAGATGGCTCATTCCTTAAAGAAAAAGATTTTGATAAAGAATGTGAAAAACCAGAAGAAAAACCAACACCAACACCAACACCAACACCAAAAGGACCAAAAGGACTTAGTAATTGGCAAAAAACAAGAGATTGGTTCCATAATTTTGGACAGGGGATGGAAGCTTTTGGCAATCTTTTTAGAGGTGCTGGGGCTGAAGGTGCTGGGGCTGCTGCTGCCGCCGAAGGTGCCGAAGGTGCTGCTGCTGGTTTCGGTGAGATTACTGCTGATATTGAAGCTGATGGTGTTGGTGCTGAAGGTGCTGAAGGTGCTGGTGGTA
This sequence comes from Dictyostelium purpureum, assembly GCF_000190715.1. Lineage (NCBI taxonomy): Eukaryota > Evosea > Eumycetozoa > Dictyosteliales > Dictyosteliaceae > Dictyostelium > Dictyostelium purpureum. Next base: position 9,290 of record NW_003519712.1, on the reverse strand, counting down.
AAAATGACTATGAACCATCATTAATTTAAAAAAATACTGTAATTAAACCACTTAGTTTTCTGAAAATTTTTTAGAGTGGTAAATTAAAATAATAATAAATAAAATAAATTGTATATATTTTTAAAAAATGAAAGAGTTTATTTAAAATATTTTTTTTTATTTTTATTCTTCGAAAATTCCTCCTAACGTATCTTCGTTGTCGGAACTTTCGATACTTTTTTTTTCACTTGAAATGAATATTGGACATTCCATTGGATGTTTTGACTTGATTTCTGTTTTTAATTGGTTTATGTATAGTTTTAAAATTTCAATTTCCTTCTTTTTTTCTTGTAATCTCTCGGAAAAAATATGATCAAGAGAAAAATGATTGAATCTTAATAAACTTTCGGCAAAATCAATATCTTTTTGAATGGTGTAATAATTTCTTGGCATATTTCCTTCCATTTTTAATTTCTTTTATTTGCTTTTCTTGGTGGTGGTTTTTTATGAACAACTTTTTTTTTTCCTTCTGTTAATCTTTCCACTGTATTTTCCGCCGATACTGGATCTATATAGAGAATTTCCTCACCAGGTCTGATTCTGGCACCTCGTTTTCTTGCTCTTTGTGGTGGAAAGGGTGGTGGAACCATTTTAAAATATATTTTTATTAGCATTGTTATATAAACTTTAGAAATTATTATATTTATATACAAAGACAAATACCTTCAGATAATTTAAAATGCTGGAAACAATTTATAATAAAAAATAATTTTAAAATTTAAAAAAATGGCAAAAGAAAAATTTTTTTTTAAAAAAAGTATAAATTAAAAAAAAAACTAAATTCAATCATTACTATTTAAAAAACTAAAATATGATGGAAATGTGTTCAGATAATAGTATTTTTATTAATAAAAAACAAATGGAAATCAAAGAGTTACATTTTGATTTTGCCGAAAAATATATAGAGGTTTTACAGCAAGGTATCATAGTCAATAATATAATTGACGAATACATAGAACTCCAAAATTTAAAATAAAAAAACTTTTGTAAAATAAAAAGAGTATAAATATTTTCATTTTTATTTTTATTTTTATTTATTTAATCAAAATTGAAAAAACACACAAATACACAGAAACATGAATACAGATATTGAAAATACAAACATAGCTGACCTCCAAAAGGTATATCAAAGAATAGAAAATTTAATTAATACTACCGAACCTAGATTAGGAGAGAATGGTTTATATTGTATGTTTTATAAGGGGACCAATGTAAAACTATCCGAAGAGGATAAAAAAATACATATGTTTTACAGAAAAATTTGCCGTTTGTAAAACATTTTTTTTCAAAATAATTAATAAAATACAAAACAAAAAAAATTATAATTTTTTTTTAATTTTTTGATTAATTAAAAAAAAAATTTAATCATTTTTATTATTCAACTCAATATCATAAACAAAAAAAAAGGAAGAAAGAACTTTGGTTTATATAGTAATGAAATTCTGGGTAAAATATTATAAAGAACATTCACAACTTTACGAGGCGGGTTTATGCGCAGTGTTTATTAACCAAGAAAAAATAACAGGTTCTGAATATGTGGATGACATACTTAGAAATACATATCCCAAAGAAGGTACCAGTCTTTATCAATGCACAATTGTAGGTCGGGAAATAAAACAACTCACACCTAGCGACCTGGAAAAAGAGAAAAAACTCTATGATATAACTTATGTATTTAATTAAATTGTATTATAAAAAAATTAAAAATAAATAAAAAATAAAACTGTATTTGTAATCTTTTTTTAAAAAAAAATTATTCATTATTTTTAAAACCAAACAAAAACAAATGACAAAAACATATAAAGATATAGAATCAATAAAAGTAATAATGGAAAGATTCAATGATGAAGAAGAATTTGAAAAATGGTTGTATGACACTATGGATTATAAAAGAACCAATGGGTGTGCCAGTTGTCCTCATTGTCAATCCAATTATCGTGATTATCTAAGAGAGTTAATAATACAAGAACAAGAACAAGAATTAGAAGAACAAAAAGAAAAAAGAAAAACAAAAAAATTAAAAACAATAAAATAAATAATCACTCCTATATAGGAAGAATAAAATAAAAAACAAATTTTTTTTTAATGGATATCTAATTATATAATTGTAATTGGTTCTGTAAAAAAAGAATAGAAAGCTACCCATCCCAATAAAAAAAGATTGTTATTTATTGGCTTCTAAATTATGTTTTATTTAATTTATTATTTTATTATAGTTATTATTATCATTGATCATGATTCTGAGCATTTTGATTCAATCTATCATCATAGCTTGCACCTGTTAATTTCAAGAAGACTTGTTCTAAAGAGGTTTGTGAAACTGAATAGTCATCTAAAATTGATCCTAAATCGTTTTGAAGAGTATTAAATATTCTAGAAACTTTAACAGGGTTTGAGGCTTCATTTGGTAACTCGAATGATGCGATTAAATCGTGTTGATCTAAAAGACGAGCATTGGGGAAATTATGTAAAACTGTTTCAACACCATTTTCAAAATATTCTCTCTTAAATTTGACATCAAAAGAATAACCTGCACCAAATTTATTTTTTACATGTTGAATTGATCCCAAACATGTAAATTTGCCATCTTTCATGATCGTTATTCTTGAACAAAGTGCTATTTTAAAAGGTCTAATTAGTATCAAAATATTTTTGTGCACAATTTAAAAAAATAAAAAAATATTTAATAATACCTTGGCATTCTTCCATTGAGTGAGTTGTAATAATAATTGAACGCCCTTTACTTAATTCGCTAATAACATTCCATATATAACGACGTACAACAGCATCGCAACCAGTACTGTATAAAAAAAAATTATATGTTATTAAATGCCTATAAAGATGATTTAGTAGTACTTTATATTTTTGCTTACCTTGCTTCATCCAAGAAAACGACCGATGGATCACCCAACATTGCAATTGATAATGAAAGTTTTCTTTTATTACCTCCAGAATAGCCACCAGAGCTACTATTTGCAATACGACTCATATCCATCATATTAATGAAAGATTCTACAACATTTTCAATATTATTTTCTGCAACACCTTTAATTCTACAATATAGGTAAAGTTGTTCTCGGGCTGATAATAAACCTACAAGAGCATCGAATTGAGGACACATTGAAATATTTTGTAAAGCTTTTGAACGATCGCTAATTAGATCATGACCATTGATTGAAACTTGACCAGAGGTTGGAATGATATCACCACATAGCATCGAGAGGGTAGAGGTCTTACCAGCACCATTTAAACCAAGTAAACCAAATGTTTGGCCACGAGGAATACCTAAACAAGTGTTATGAACTGCAATTTTATCACCATTCTTTCCCTTACCTTTGAATAATTTGTGTAGTGAGTCAACTTTAACAATTTCATCAGAAACTGTATGGATTCTTGATCTTTCATTACTAACGTCAGAGTCTTCATAAACTGGTGGTGGGGGTGATTTTAAGTTTTTGGGATTCTTAAAGAAACCCTTGATTTCAGGGGAGTAGTCTAAAAGTAGAATCCAAGATGTCCAAACAATACAATGAAAAATGAGGATTATAATTGGGGTGCCACCATAATCTAAAGACCAATAGTTATCTATTTTCCAAGATCCTAAACGAGTGGTACCTGGGAATTTGCTGACTAGTGCAAGAATTCTACTATATGCATATAATGGTGAGACAAGTGAAAATATAATATCACAAATATCAGCAGCAGTTTGAGTACCTTCATTTAAATTAACTAAAACTTGACCTCGAATATTTAATGAGGTGATCATTAAAACAATAGCCTTTGCGAAAAGAATTGCAGCAATAGCCCCTGTTGCCTTACCATGGGTATTAAAAAGATATGATAAAAGATAGCAAAGAGGAATTGTTGCTACACAATATAAAATTAAAGACAAGAAAAAGATACCAAATTGTTCTCTAAACTCTTCTTTGGCAATAGCTAAAATAATTGATGTAGCAAGTATTATAATAAAAGAAAATATATAGTCCCAAATGAGATTTGATAACCAATAGACATATTTTTTGCAACCAGAGATGTATAATAGTCTTTTAACACGATTGGTACGTTCTTGAGATATACTACCGGCAAAAGACCCCACCATTAGAGCTAACCCAGCCAACATTATGATATTGAAATAAAGAATAGATGAAATATTAAGACCTTCAGTCGATAAATCAAACATACTAAGGACATGCTTGAATGGCATACTTGTAATTTGAATCCTAATATCGGTTGAGTGTTCTAATAATGCACTATTAATCAAATTAATATGAATTGGTATTGAGTGAAGGTATTTTATATTATAGAATGAATTGTATCCAACGACACTATTATTTTGGGCTAATTGGGTTGTAACATTTATTGCACCAGCACTAATTAAATTATTTTCAATTAAATAGTTTTTAAAATTAGCTGATTGGTTAACATATTTAAATTGATTAAAGAAGGGACTTTGGTTGAGAGTGTCAAAATCTTCTTGACTTATAGTCTGTATCGGGACGACATCATTTGCTCCAAAAGAAGCTAAAGACATTGTTAATGGTGTTGTAACATCATTATAATAGGTTTGTGCACTATCCATAGATACAAATATAACAATGGAGCAAATAATGCATACCAATGGAATAATGAGTGTTAAAAAGAGAGACTTCCAATCTTTAATTGAGGTACGAATTCGCTTAATTAACAGACCTTTAATTTGTTGACCAGCATTGATACCACTAGATGGTGTTGAAATTCCAGTTTTTAGTAATAGGCTACCTTCACCTTCACTATTAATATTACTATTTGTATTCTGATAGATATCACCAACATTACCAGAGTTTGCTTCTTGTCCAATTTTTAAGAAAACTTCTTCCATGGTTGTGACTGAAATACCATAAGTTGTAATTCCAAAATAAGATAGTTGTTCATCAAAATCTTCGAAAAATTGTGAAAATATTGGTAGGGATGAGGTTGGAAGACGGTAGCTTAACTCTGTACCGGCGTCAGATAAAATATTTGCTTCTGGAATGTAACGATGAACAAACTCTGTTACATTGGAAGTGCTAAAATAATCTAGATTATTAATATCTTTACTACATGTTAATAAATAACCACAACCAAATTTATTTTTCAAATATAGACTCGAACCATCGCATCTTAATTTACCATAAGAAATAATTGAAATTCTATCACCCAAAAAATCAGCTTCATCCATAAAGTGAGTTGTTAAAATAATAGTTCTTCCTTTTTTATATTTAAGTAAAAAGTCCCAAACACTACGACGACTTAATGGATCCATACCTTTAAGATAAAATAAAAACAGTTTTTAAATTTTAATATATAATTTATATTATTAGTTAAAAATATTAAAATTATCTTACCTGAAGTACATTCATCAAGAAAAACTACTGAGCTACGACCAATGAATGCTATTCCTAAACATAATTTTCTTTTTTGGCCACCGGATAATGAACCTGCTGGGGTATGAATCTTTTCTCCTAAACCAATTTCTATGGCCATTTTTTCAGCTTCTTTTTCCACATTCTTTGTTATACCTTTCAATGACCCATAGATTTTTAAATGCTCTAAAACTGATAATTGATTCCAAATAATATCTTGTTGTAAGCAAACACCTAAAGATCTTCTAACTTTTGACATTTGTGAACCAATATCATAACCTTGAATTAATGCAGTACCACCTGTTGGAGAAATTAAACCAGTCAACATACCAATGGTTGTTGATTTACCACTTCCATTTGGACCTAAAAATGCATGGATTTGATTTTCATACATATCTAAATATAAGTCATTAACAGCAACCCTTATGCCATCACCAGTAGAAAACTCTTTTCTTAAATTTCTAATTGAAATTGTAACTTTGCTTTTAATATCATTTGGAATTAATTCGACATCATCATTTTGATATGTTGATTCGATATCATAAATATTACTATTAGAACCAATGCTACACCAATATTTAGGTGAAAATATAAAATAAAATGGTTTTTTAGTTCCTATAATATAATATAAAATTTTAAGTAAATAACAGTAACAATAATATAATTATAATTTTAAAACCAAATAAATACCATATTCTGTTGGAACAACCTCTTGTAAATACCATATTAAAAATAAATAGAAAAAAAGATCTATAATTAGCATATAAATGGCCTGTTTCTCTGTTACCAAGCTATTAAAGTTAACTGATAACACTTCTTCGGGAATATCTCTAACTACCATAGTATAGAAGGAACATGAAAAGGCAATAGGTGATAAAATTGAGAGAAACATTTTAATATTTGGATTAAAGTCACCTTTAGCAATAAACACACCAGCTATATTGATTATTAAAATAATGATTATCGAGATGAGACCACAGAACTTTGATTTATCAAAGAAAATTGCAAAGATAAAAGCCAAGAACAAAAGAGTTAAAAGATAAAGCACAAATGTGGCAATAACAAGACCCCATGGTGTTGAGTAGATGACTTGTGAACCTTTGAAAATTGTAACAATAATAAGATCCACTGGTAATGAAATTGTTAAACTTGTAATGATCCAACTGAAAAAGTAAGCTAGATCATTTAAACCCATCATCTTCATTCCTTCACGAATTTTAGTTTCTTTTTCAATTACAAGATCAGTGACAAGACAGAAACCAAATATAAAGAATGCTGCAGTAACAAAAACGGAACCTGCATCTTTAAGAATTGCGTTTCTAACAACAATCCATTTTTGCCATGGTTTAGTATATGGATCTGGATAACGTTGACCTGAAACTACCAACGTTTTATTAATCCCATAGTATTCGAAAATAGCTTGATCTACAGCAACCTAAATAAAAATAATAATTGAAAAAAATAATTACTATATATTTATTTTTTAAAAATCATAATAAATTTATATTATTACTTACCTGAATTGAGGCAAAATTCCCTTTAAGGTAAATTTCAGAATTTCCATTTTTATTTGTAGTTTCATTATTGTTGTTTACATTTTCACTATCTAATCTAATGTTATATTGGAATGGTACAGTCTTACTGGCAACTTGACTATTATTAAACCATACAGCACCATAAATACTATTTGAATGATTTGAGAAATACTCTTCCATTGCAGTTTGATCATTTATTTCTAAAAAGAATGAATCTACTTCATTTGGCTGCAATTTTCTTGATTGTTCTACTTGTAGTTTAATTATATTAATGACACCTTGTTGTTCAACATTTAATGTTTCAGGTGCACCATACAATAATATTGTATTATTATTTAATCTATTGATTAAAATATTTGAAACATTATATGAATCATAATTTGGTTTAACTGAACTAATTAAACCTATTATTATTTGAGATTTCAAAAAAATTTTTAAAAAAAATTTTAAATTAATTTAAACTAAATAAAAAAAATATAAACTAAATATATTTTTCAAATAACCATACCTAATAAAGCAAAAATGATCAGTACTATAACAATTGGTAATACTATTTCAAAACAAACACCACACTTATTCTTCTTTTTTATTAGATAGTTTTTTTTAAGTAGGGTTCTTAATTGCCCTGAAAACTCTCTGACCATTTATTTTTTTATTAAAAAATATTTATAATTTATTATTTATTATTAAAAAATAAAAAGATAAGATTTGATTAGTTTTTAAATAGAGTAAATGAAATTTTTTTTTTCAGTTTTTAAAAATAATTTTTTTAGTTTTCAGCGTGCCCTCTTTTTTAATTATTTTGAGTTTTAAAATTTTATTTATATCATAGGTTACATTTTAAACTTCTAGTTCAAAAATAAAAACACCTATATTTTTTTTTTTTTTTTTTTTTTTTTTTTTTTTTTTTTTTTATTATTGAATATTTAAGTTTTAATATTTAGTATTTTAAATTACATTTTTTTTTTAAAATTATTGTTTTGTTTTATAAATATAAATATTGGGGTTTTGTGACAGGTTTATGAATTATTTGAAAATGTGTTTCGATGTGTGTTCGGTAAAAAAAAATTGTGTTTTAAATGAGGTATTTTGATGTACATAACCTTTGCTCCATTCAAATTAAATAGATTTGATATTACTCTTCCCAAATTTATATGTATGTTAAACTCATATAAGTATAAAAAACATATCAAAAACATTATAATAAATTTTAATTAAACAAAATTTACTGATTATAATAATAAGGTATTTGCTTTAAAATATCTTTTCCTTTAAAAAAAAATAATCATACATTTATAATCAATAAATATTATAAATATAATCAAATCTCAATTAAATAATAATATTTATCATTTTTTTATTATTTAAAAAAATAAAATAAAATAAAATATAAATTTAAAAAACAGAAAATATCTTTCTATTATCAACGATAATGAAGAAAACTCGAATTCTGAAATACATTTTATTTTTTTTAATAAAAATAAAAAAATCCTTCTTTGGTATTTTAAAATTAATTATTAATTACTGATTAATTTTAAATAGAAATTTTATTACTAAAAAAAATAAAATTAATAATAAAAATTAATAAAAATAAAAAAAATAAAAATTATTTAATAAACACAAAAAATAATTTTTAAAATTTATTTTTTATAAAATTGGTTAAAAAAAATTAAAAATTAAAATTTTACTAATAAATTAGTTTCCTAAAAAAGTTTTTTTTTTTTTTTTTTTAAAAATAAAGTCTATTATTACATTATATTGATTATTTAAAAATAAAATTAATTTTTTCTAAAATATTCCATTTTTATAAATGATTTTCTATTTTTGTTTGACTTATTAGAAAATAAAAAAAAATAAAAAAAAAATAAAAAAATAAATTTAATAAATAATTATAGTTTAATTATTTTTTTATTATTAAATTCATTATAAGGAATCAGATTCAAAATATTTTTAATTTATTTTTATTGTTTAATTCAGATATAAATAAATAAAAATAAATAATTATTTAAAATTTACTTTTTTTTTTTTTTAAATAAATTTTATTTAGAAATAATATTAATTTTGGTTTAGAAATATTCTAATCTAAATTTTGTATTTGTAATAATAAAAGTAATTGAAAAAATACTATAACAAGAAAATAAAAATGTTAATAAAAGAATAGTAAGTAAATATTTAGATATTTTTATTTTTTTTTTTTTTTTTATTTATTAATTTTTTTTTTTTTTTTTTAAAAATTATAGCAGGATAACCTTACCACTTACAACAGAAGAATATAGATTGGGTCAAAAATATATGACAACAAGAAAGTCTAATGAATCTTCTAATACAGGTGAAA
>NW_003519711.1:0-32428 GCF_000190715.1 Dictyostelium purpureum | reverse complement strand
GCTTCTTTTATGGTGGAGATTTTTGGAGTATAGGTTGGTTAGATGGTTTATTGACAAATGGCTGTGAAGAGTTATTTGGTAAATTTGGTTGCTGTGGTGGTTGTTGTGGTAAATTTTTATTATTAGGAATTGAACCAGAAGAGTTTTGTAAGGAATTTGGCTGAAGTAGTGGTGATTTAACTTGTTGCTGGTGGTGTGTATTGTTTGTGGGAAAACCACCAGATGAAGATGATAAGGGTGAGGGTTTATTTATGCCACCTGTTGAGCTATTTAAAGGTTTGTTTTGTTGATTTGAGGGTGTTAAAAGTGAATGGAAGTTTTGTTTGATTCTTTCATATAAAGCTGTGCCAATAAAATCTGGAGGGAATACATGATTTAAAGATTGAACAACATTTTTTTCAAGTAAGGTTGAAAACGAATTACCAATACCAGTTTTAATTAGCTCTTTTCTTTGAGGGTCATAGGTTTCTAATAAAGTACCAATGATATATTCGACCAAATCGATTGTCATATCAGCATACTTTTTAACAGAACCAGCCATTAAAAGGATAGCAGGTTCGATATTCATAATTGAATCATGTTTTTGTTCATAGTAAAGCCAATCTAAAAATAAGGATAGTTTCGAATAGTTTCTCCAAGCATCGGATTTGCAATGTTTGAGGAGCCAACCAATAATAGCCCATCTTGGAACGATATCACTACATAATACATGATTTGGAGGATGATAAACACAACAAATATAACGGATAATATCGGGTATTAATGATTCTGATTCTGGTGTCATTAAATATTTGGTGACAAACCATTGTTGATAACGTTTTTGATTACCAAACTTAACTTCTTTTAATATATACAATACTTGAATTTCCATTTCTGGTGATAATCTAGACTGTAAAAAATGTTTAGGTGTTGGTATCCTCATTGATTGGCTAATATCTTGATAACTACTCGAAAATGAAGTTGGTTTACTGTTTAAATCTTTCCAAAGCTGTTCAAATTCTGGTGTTTTATTACTTAAATATTGTAATAACCTAATTAAATCTCTACCAATAACTATACATTCTTGGAACTAAAAAAAAAAAATTAATATTTATAAATTTTATATAATTAAAAAGTAAATTTAACAATAATTATATTTACTCTATTTTTTAATAAATCCAAACAAAACATTGTTTCTTCTTTTAAATGTGATGGATTAAATGGTGGTGGTTTATTAATATGATCTTGAATTAATCTTAAATAATGGTATAATACAATTGGGATAAAGTTTGGTTTGTTGTATAGCCATGCTCTAAATAAGATGATTTTATATAAATATTAGTAATATGAAATCATTAATAGCCAAATAAAAATAATAATTATAACCTACTTGTGTGATATAAATATGTTTAACATTGAAAAACCTAATGATAAATTTTTTTGAAGGAGATTACCCCCATAAATATGTCTTAATGTAATTGAGGAGACTGATTCACTTTCTGGGTGGTTGTTATTAATAAGTTCGTTAATAATCCATAAAACTTGCTGTCTTGGGTTATCATTTAGTTTTTGAAATTTATCCCCAATCATCTTTTTTAATAAATTACAAAAAGTTAACAATGAATCTTTGGAGACAAATGTTAATGATTTGAAATATTGTGCACCTAAATTTGATTGTGGGACTGATATTAAAATTGCATATAATAATCCTATTGTTATTTCTGTATGAGTTTTAACATCTGATGCGTCAGATGTTTTTTCTACTAATGAGTTATTGATATCATTTTCTGTTGAGTTTATTAATAATTGTTCTATTTTTTCATAACAATCTCTCCATACCTAAATAAAAATATTAATAAAAAGTTACTGTTTAATATATAATAATAAATAATGTATAATAGTTACCAATTCTAATGGGTCAGGTTCATCGACTTCCCTTTTATGAAATAATTTTAATTTTTGACTAACTAAATGTTGCTGTTGTTGAATTGAGGGTTGTGGATTTGATTGGGTTGGGTTTGATGATTGCTGTATTGGTGATGATTGCTGAATAGGTAATTGCTGCTGAGATGATTGTAATGGTATTTGTGGTACCGTTGTTGGTTGTTGAGAGGGTTGTTGGTTCATCATGTTGTATTATATACAGTAATAATAATAATAATAATACTAATACTACTACTACTATTATTTATATATACTATATACAATACATATGATTACTATGCTATTACTGATTTTATATGATGTGATTGATGACGATTTATATTTTTATTTTTTGATGATACTATTAATTTATATCATTTAATTTATTTATATTTTTTATTTTATTTTCTCTCAGCACAATTTCTCACACACAATCTCTGATTTTTTTTTTTTTTTTTTTTCTATTTATAAATTTGGATAAAAACAAATAATATAAATTTATAAATTTATAAATTTTTTTAATAATGAAAATAAAAAAAAATTTACTTAATTTAAATAAAAAAAAAAAAAAAAAAATTTTTAAAAAAAAAAAATTAAAAAAATAAAAAAAAAATTTTTTTTTTTTTTTAAAAAAAAAAGTAAAAAATTTTAAAAAAAAAAAAAAAAAAAAAAAAAAGATTTTTATTTAAATTTTTTTATATTATATTATAGTTTTATCCCACTTTATTTTTATATTTATAGTTTATATATATATGTGAGTTATTTAAATATACATTCATTAGAGCCATAGTAAAATAAATAAATAAATAAAATAAAGTAAAATAAAAAATTCAAAAATAAAATGAAAAATGAATACCCACCACCAGAGGTAAATACACACACACTCCCTCATATTATATTAAAATATTAGTACCATTTTAAAAAAAAGTATATTTACATTTTATTTATGTATACATAGAAATTAATTAAATCAGGAAATTTATTAAAGAAAGGTAAAATCAACAAAAGTTGGCAAAAAAGATGGTGTATATTATCAAAAGAAAGCAAACTATTTTATCATAAATCACCAACTGAAAAACACTGCGGACTTGTAGATTTAAACCAATGTATTATTAAAAAAAGTGAATGTACAGAAAAAGAATATATATTTGAAATCAATACAAGTAATAGAATTTTTTTATTTTCGGCCGAAACTAAATCCGAAATGGAGGATTGGATGAGAAAAATCTATACTCATTCTAAAATTCAAAAAGAGAATGACTTATTAGAAAGAGCAGAATATATAATTAGAGATCAGGCACTATGGAAATCAAACCTAGAAGACGAATTTTTAAAACTAAAGCATGCTTTCAATCCATATATTTTTAATCAATCTAATAATAGTAGTAATAACAATAATAATAATAATTCAAATAACATAACCACACCTAGAAAAAATAGTACTAATAGTAATAACATTAATGGAACCAATAATATTAGAAATAGTATAAATATAATCGATGATTTAGATAATAATAATATTAATAATAATAATATTAATAATAATAATAACAATGATGAAATTATTCTCGAAGAAGATGATGATATAGATCTATATAATTATATTCCACTGTCTTTACTCTCTTTTGGTTTCCATAATCAAACAGATGCGTCCTCATCCCCCTCACTGTCCCATTATAACTCTCTAAGCACAAAACAACTATATAATCATTTTAACTCAATAATTGACCATGAATATAAACATCCTCTAATTTTAATAAACAATAATAACAATAACAATGGTGGTGGCAATGGAATGGGCAATAGTATTAATATTACAAATATTTTAAATAATAATTTAAACACTAGTATAAATTATAATAATATTTATAATGGTATTAATAATATGGTTAATAATAATCCAACATTTTCATACACGTCATCATCGGTATCAACATCATCATATTCATCATCATATTTATCAACCTCATCAGCATCATCTAATATTAATTCGACATCACCACAAAACACAACTATCAATAACTATAATAATAATATAAATAGTACCGATAATAGTATTAATAATAATGATAATGATAATATTACAAATAGTCATAGCATTTATAATAATGACACCAATAATGAAAATAATGAAAATAATAAAAACAATAATATAGGATCCCCATCTTCAGTAAGAACGAGATCACATACTACACATAATAATTCTACTAGCCCCAAAACATCAAATAAAGAAGATTCTAAAAGCAATATAGTAAATGGTGATAAAGCTGCTACTTCAAGACGATTCAGTTTTTTAGGTTTAAAAAAATAACTATAGTGAATCTTCATAAAAAAAAGCAATATTAATAAAGATATAGATTATAGAATGTTTATGTAGATATACATTATATAAAATATTTAAAACCCTTATTTATTTAAAAAAAAAAAAATAGATTATATATTGTTTTTATTTATTTTATTTAAATATTTTTCTTTACTTTTAAAATTGTTTTATTTGGTTGTTTGTTATATTATAGTTTTTTTTATTTAATTTCATAGGTATCAACTGATAAAGTTGTTTCATTTGAATAAGTAGTTGGTTGATTAGTTTCTTCTATGATTACATTACCAATGACAGTATCGCAAATGGTTTGAGAGGCTGTAAATTGAATTTTAACTGGGAAGAAAGCTTGGGTATTACCTTTAACAGAGAATTCTAAAGCACCAGTTTTATTTGATTCATCGATGACTGGAATCTTCCAAATGACCAATCTTTGTTTTGTATCATATTCGTAATGACCATCAAATTTATTAATAACTGGTGTGTTTGATGTTGGATTTGGAATAACAATAAATACATTCTTTAATTCATAATCTACAGTACATTCATATTCTAAGCTGACCATTGTGCTGTCTCTACCTGGTGATGGCCAACAATTGACACGAATTGGAATCATTGAGTCATCACTAGTTTTACATCTCCATTTCAAAACACCACCACTTGGGAATGATTTGGCATCGTTTCTAAGTTTCAAAACTGATTGATCTGTAAATACTGCTTTATCGATATTTGGATGAGTCTTTTATTATAATAAACTATTAGTATATTATATATATATACTTAATTATGAGGAGGTGTTTTTTGTTAATACTTACAATAAATTGGAATTGTTTTGAATCTCTGCCTTGTTTGAGTAAAACTTTAACTTTACCGAGTGATTCATCATTAATTTGTACTGATAAACCACCCTTAATATCAACACCTTCAATTGTACCATCACTTTCGACTAATGCTGAGAAGGCTTCTTCGATTGTAATATGGACACTATAACAAAAAGAAAAAAAAACTAGTTAATATTTATATCGCAAAAATTTATAAAATCAAAAATGAAAAATTTACCCCTCTTGTGGTACAGATGGAGTTTCTGGTATAAATGAAGCTGATGGTGAATCTAATAATTGAGCAGCATCTTCAACTTTTTCAACAATTTTTTCTTCTTTTAATACTTGAGCAATAGCACTGTTCTTTGATAAACTAGATTTACTACCAAGTTTCATACCTTGTAAGCCTGAGGATGAGGATGATGGTTTAGATGATGATGATGGGGTTGATGATGGTGAATCTCTTTCATTTCCTTTATTATCTCTGCCAGGATAACCTGATGAACGTGATGGTGAATTATTATTATTATTATCATAGCCTGATGGTACTGGATTATAATCACCACTGCCCATACCACCACCACCAAATCCACTTCTACCACTCATTCTACCACCACCTCTAAGTTCCTCTTCTCTTCTTTGTTTTTCAATTTGTAATGCTTTTTGATTAGCAATTCTTCCTGCATCTTTCTTTTTAGCCTATTAAAATAAAAAAAATTAAATATTAATAAAAAAAATTGAAAAAAAACAAGCTATGAAAGAGTATAAACTATTTACTTCTTCTTCTCTTCTAAATCTTTCTTCTTCATGACTTTCCATAGAAATGAAATGTTTAATTTGTTGAAGTGAAACTCTTTCTTTATAACCCATTGCAATTACTTCATCAAAAGTAAATACTAATTCGAATGCATTTCTGGATATATCATATTCATCAAAATTTGAATATTCTGGAACCTATATATTTGTTAATTATATTATATATTATGAATATTAATATAAAAACCCAAGACCACTATTATTATTATTATTTAAACTATTATTTACCAATTTAGCCAATAAATGTAATGTATCTAAATCTTCTAAAATATTTGAATTTTTATTTGTAATTAAAACTATATAAAGTGACTCTAATGGTTGATAAACGTATCTGATATTTTCTGTTTCAATAAAAGTATGTTGTCTACCAGTGCCAATTAATTTTGGAAAAGCTGCTAAGAGACCTTCAACTCTGCTTTTGGTCATTTCTGAAAATTGTCTTGATAATAAGGCTTTACCATTTTTAGTACAAATAGCTGCTGCTAAAACTACCATTTTATTTTTTTTTTTGTTTTTTTGTTTTAAATTAAAAATAAATATAAAAGATTGATTAATTTAAAATGATTGAACTAAAAAATTATAAAAATTAAAAAAAAAAAAAAAATTATTTAAAAAATTAAAAAAAAAAATTAAAAAAAAAATAAATAAAAAAATTAAAATTTTTTTTAAAAAATATTTTTTATTTTGCATACGTCAATTCTGATACTTTTTAAAAACAACAATTAAACAAACACATCAATAGATAGATATATTACTTACTTTTATTATTATATTTAAAAATACAAAATTTTGTTATTTCGATTTTTATTTTTTATTTTTATTTTGAGTATTTTTTCAAATATTAATAATATCATTCGTTTTTTGAATATTAAAATTTTTTTTTTTTTTAATTTTTAATTTTTAATTTTTATAATTTTTTGATTTGACTTAATGAGCTTTAATTATCGCCTCCATTTTGTGTGGAAGAGACTTATAAAAATTATTTATAATCTCAGAATTGATGTAATGAAAAACGTCAATATGACATTGTATCGAGTTTATTAAACATTTGAAATGATAACATTTATTTATCTTATGACCATGATTATCTATTATATTTAAATCGGGGCTTTAAGGTTGTATTTCATTAATTGAAATATTGAATTTTCTTCTTTACTCCCTAACCATGTATGAAGTATAAGATGAGGATTTTCATGACAATTTTCGTGAACCCTCTCAGGCACCAGTATAGTAACCTCAGGGTTGATTGTGTATCATTTTTTATATATCAATATAGAAATTAGAATCTAAACCCTCTGAAGGATGATCTTAATATCCAAGATAATAGAAAATGTTTCCCCAAAACATTGCATTATCTCCACTTTTTCTAACACTTGTTTTAGTATTTAAATCTATTAAAACTTTAGAGACATAGGCCCAAGATCTTATATCATGATATTTATTAAATTATTGAAACCTGACTTCATCCATAAACATATGATTTTCTCGTTGATCCACAGTCCAGTTTTTATGTCTGATTTGGTCTCTTCTTTTGTATGATAATATTTAGTAACTAAGTTCATCACTTAACCTCATCAACACAAGCGAAAAATAGCACCATAATATTAGATTTATCAATATAGTTTTTGAAAAGGAAAATAAGAATATTTTAATAAAATTAAAAATTTTAAAAAAGCGCTAATTATAATTAAAAAAAAAATAAATAAAATGTTTAAAAAATTTACAGAATCACTTTGCAATGAATTTTTTTTTTTTTTTTTTTTTTTTAATTTTAATTTTATTTTAATGTATGATATGGAGATGTGTTTAATTTATTTGAAAAAAAAACGTCCCCTGTTTTATATAAATATAGTATTTTGTTTAAAAAATTAATTTTAAAAAATTTTTATTGGGTGATGTCTTTTCAAATTTCATTTAATAATTAACCAATATTGGTTTCAGGTTTATGTATAGATATTCCTGAGTAACCATAGGTGATACGGAGACGGTGTTGGGGAAGTGTTGCTTTATACTAATTCATATACAACATTGGTATTACTATTTGGTAATGAACCGGGTGGAAATACGTGTTTAGATTTAGTTTTGAATGTGAGTGTTTTGAGGCTATTTGGTAATGTGCCGGGTGGAATCTCTTGGTCAAAACTTTTACCGAATGTAAGTGTTGTGAGACTATTTGGTAATGTACCGAGTGGAATTACTTGGTTAAAATTATCACCGAATGTGAGTGTTGTGAGACTATTTGGTAATGTGCCCGGTGGAATTACTTGGTTAAAATTATCACCGAATGCGAGTGTTGTGAGACTATTTGGTAATGTACCGAGTGGAACTACATGGTTAAAATAACGACCGAATGTGAGTTTTGTTAGACTATTTGGTAATGTGCCGGGTAGAACTATTTGGTTAAATTCATAACCGAATGAGAGTGTTGTGAGACTATTTGGTAATGTGCCGGGTAGAACTATTTGGTTAAAATAATAAAGGAATGTGAGTGTTGTGAGACTATTTGGTAACGAGCCGGGTGGGATTACTTGGTTAAAACTATAACCGAATGTGAGTGTTGTGAGACTATTTGGTAATGAGCCGGGTGGAACTACTTGGTTAAAAAGATTACCGAATATGAGTGTTGTGAGACTATTTGGTAATGAGCCGGGTGGGATTACTTGGTCAAACATATAACCGAATGTGAGTTTTGTGAGACTATTTGGTAATGAGCCGGGTGGAATTACTTGGTTAAAAAGATTACCGAATGTGAGTGTTGTGAGACTATTTGGTAATGTGCCGGGTGGAACTATTTGGTTAAAAAGAGTACCGAATGTGAGTGTTGTGAGACTATTTGGTAATGTGTCGGGTGGGATTACTTGGTTAAAAAAATGACCGAATGTGAGTGTTGTGAGACTATTTGGTAATGAGCCGGGTGGGATTACTTGGTTAAAATCACGACTGAATGTGAGTGTTGTAAGACTATTTGGCAATGTGCCGGATGGGATTACTTGGTTAAAATTACTGAAAATGAGTGTTGTAAGGCCATTTGGGAGAGTTGTTAACATTTTAAATTTGTACAAATATAAAGTTGTCAAAAATGGTGGAAATTCATTTTTATCCGGTAGTGGATCACCATTCCACTTAAGTGATGTTATATATGATTTATCTTTAAACTGGTAATAACGGGCTTTATCAAGATCTACAACACTATTTTCAATAAACTTTAAAATATGTTTATGAATTTCATTTCTTAAAAATACATTATTCCAAATTATATAAAATAATCTATAATAAATAGTTAAAAAGAGAAAACACCAATTAACATGCTTTTAATTAATCTATTATTGTTTATTGTATTGTATTGTACCTATCACCATCACAACTACTGTTTTTTAACTCTTCATTTACTTGAAAGTTAATAAGAGATGATAGTAGCATTGTGAATATAAAAAAAAAAAAATAAAAGAAAAATATTTTTTATCCCTTAAAGTGCTGAGGCTGTGCGGTTGCCAAAAAAAAAAAAAAATTCATAATAAAAATTTAAAAAAATTTTAATAATAATTGTTTTTTTTTTTTTTTTAAATTTTTCACAAAAACTCAACACCAAAAAAAACTTCCCCAACTTTAAGATCAAGTAATTACTCTTAAAATAATTCACCAAAACTTCAATCATTTATTAATTTTTTTAAAATTTTTATTATGAATTTTTAATGATGTTGGTGATTGTCTTTATGCTCAAAATGGTAAATATAAAATGTTTTACTCTTTAACGAATATACCAAAACCAATTTTTAAAGAAAAGAAAGAGGCCCTTCAAAAATCTTCAAGAGTTAAAGATAAAGGCACTGATAGATACACAACCAAACCAATCAATACACCGATAGTAATTCATTTATACAACCATAATCACAACTTTGTCGACTCAACCAAAATGGTTATAAATCCACAAAGAAATATCAGCTCGCCCAACTATCCAAGAGTTATTTTAAATGACGTTTTGTACACTATATTACACAAATGTTGGTGGTTCTATTTACACGGACAGCGATTTATCTGGTGAAAAAATCATATAACAACAGTTATTATACAAAAAATAATAATGGAATTCCAAATCCAGTAACAGTAACATACGAACAAATACTGGCCCCTAATAGTATTGCATATAATAATGAACCAAGACTTAAAGTAGATAATGATCCTACAACTAGTGGTGATCCAGTACAGGTGCTCATGCCAAAGGTTTTTTTATTTGGAATAAACATGGTAAACATAGTCAATTTATATATATTATAATAATATTTAAAATATTAATTATTAATTTTTTTTTAATCATTATAGGAGGTATTCATGTTATTCATAGTTATCCTCAATCACCCGTATTTGATACCGCTGGTGAATTTTTTGTAAAAAAAAGGAAAAATAATAACATGGGTCAACATTCAGTTTGTATCAACTTATCATCAAATGAATTAGATATTATTCCAAAACTTTTAATTTATGGTGATTTTATTATCAATTCAATTAATGGTAAAAACATTAGAGATATAACAAATAAGCTATCAAGTCTATCCGCTTTTTCAGAAATTAATAAAAGAGTTGGTACTTTAATCGATATCACCGAATTTACAGCAGCTCAAATCACTTCATTAGAAGCCATAAAGAAAACATTTGATAAATTTGATGAAGAAGTTTTCGATACACTTTTAATTTATAATTACTATTATTCTAAATCTATTACTTACCACTATGGCACCAATTGGGGCAGAAAAACCATCTTCTTCTTTATAAAAATAATCTATATTGTTATTATCTGTCTATGAATGATGATGAAAAAAAAATTTAGAAAAAAATAATTATAATTTCAATTAAATTAAATTAAAAATTTTATCTTTTGTATTTATTTTAACATGCATCAGAAATAAATAAAATATTAACATAGAAAATAAATTTTAATATATAAAATTATTTCAATTTGATAAACAAAGGTGTGGTTTTGTTGGGTCATAATGCCTGTTAATTGAAATATAAAATATTAAAAAAAAAACAAATAAAATATTTTTTTATAAAAACAGATTTATTTTGTTTTTGAAAAAAAAAAAAATTTATTTTTACAATTGCAGTTTATTATTCGGTATTATTTTAGTTTGCTTTAAAAAAAATTTCTTAAAAATAGATACAATGAACTCTTAATAATATTTTTTTTTTTTTTTTTTTACGAAAATTTTCTTTTTTTTATATAAAATATTTTTTTTTTCGCACTATATCTTGGCATCTCTCCGTTTTTTTAGAGTTTTTCGAAAAATGCTTTGTTCAATCTCAATAATTTTTGATTCACTCGTTCATGAAAAATATGTCTGTTTTTGAAAGGATATGATTCTTTGAATCAAATATGATTTTTTATATTTTCAAAATCCACACAACATCCAAAAAATTAAAGCTTTTGCTATTTAAAAAAAAAAAATAAAATAGAAAAAATTAAATATTTTATTTTTTCTTTTTTTTTATTTTTTTTGAAGCAATGAAACAAATAAATATTAATTTTATTTTAATAATAGTAATACTTTTATTTTTTAATGGGAATAGTTTTGTAGTATCTCTAGCACCAAAATGTAAAACTACTAAAAATGTGTATCAAGGTGAAGCAAGTAGTAAATATAGTGGTGGAAAAAACAACATCATTGATGTGGAATGGTGGTTTTTACAACAACTTTCAGATATAGATGGTGGTGCTATTTACACAGACAGCAGTTTATCAGGCAAAGAGACTATATCCGAAATCAACAATTATTATACAAAAAATGATAATGGAATTCCAAATCCAGTAACAGTAACATACGAACAAATACTAGATCATAATAATAATTACTATAGTATTGTATATAACAATGAACCACCAAATAAAATAAATAATGATCCTACAACTGGCAATGACCATATTGGTGCTCATGCAAAAGGTTTCTTTATTTGGAACATGGAAGGTAAATATCATTTATTTTACTATACAAATCATCCTTTATACTAATATTATTTATTCATTATAACAGGAGGTATTCATGTTATTCATAGTTATCCTAAGTCACCTGTAAAAGGTACTGCTGGTGAATTTTTTGTAAAAAGAATGATAAAGAAGAACATGGGTCAACATTCAGTTTGTATCAACTTATCACCAAATGAATTAGATATTATTCCAAAACTTTTAATTTATGGTGATTTTGATATTAATGCAATTAATGGTGTATTCATTAGAGATATAACAAATAAGCTATCAAGTGTATCCAATTTTAAAGGAATTCAAACTCGGATAAATGGGGTTGGTCAATTTATCGATATCACCGCATTTACAGAAGCTCAAAACACTTCATTAGCAGCCATGGAGAAAAAATTTGCTAGTTTTGACGAAGAAATTTTTGATAAACTTATATTTGATCCAAAAACAAAACATTGGTCAAAAGATAAAATCGAATTATCAAAATGGTCTACTGTAGTAAGTTTTAAATAGATTTATATAAATAAAATATTATTTAATAATACTTGTTTAAATTAAAATACTAATTTTTTTATTTGGTTATTAATATTTATAGGCAAGTTTAATCAGTAACTTTGATTTTTCATCATATGATTTCACAGCAGCAGAGAAAAAAAATGGTGTTAAAGACTGTATACATTACAATAAGGTAATGGATCAATCCAATGGTGATGGTCAATACTTTGTTCAAACCACAAACACACATATTCATGATAAAAAAGATAAAGATCAATCATATCCATTAACAAAAAGAGGATTTAATATGATATGGGATTATATTGCAGATTACTATTCCACCAATCATAGAAAAACAGGTAAATGGTTCATTAATACAATGCAGAAGGGTGGTATATCAGGTAATGATAAGATGGCAATGCCATCAAATCTAATGAATCTTGTCATTAGAACTGATGCGCCATGGTCCGTTAGTAAATCTACAACAGATGGTTCTCAACATTCAAAATTATCATATTTAGTCGATAGAAGAGGTAATCTATTTTGTAAGTATTTTAAAGTCAATATATTAATAACCATTAATTAATATAATTAATAATAAATATATAAACATAATTATTTTAAATTTTATATTGAAAGGTATTGGTGATCTTAATTGGCAAGGTAAACAAGCAAGTTATCATAATCTTTTATTTTTTAAAAAACATTAAATAATTAGTTATGATTTATTAATTTGTTTTTTTTTTTTTATATTTAGGAATCGAGAGGTGGCAGTGCATTTTGCTCAAAAAATCTAGATTATTTGGCTGAATACTATGAAAGACGTGTTACATTTATTGCAGACCCTCCAGTAAATAATGATTATGATAGATTTGGTGGTGAGGTTTTACCATTCTCTTCATTCGGTTTCCAAATAGATTTTTCAAAAATTACTAATGATTTACAAACTAATGGAATTGATATAACAAAAAGAATACCATTAATGGAATTTAAACTAAAAGATCAAAAAAATGCATATAAATCTTTCAATCCCAGAATATTTATAGATACAGAAACAAAACCATCAATAATATATGATAAAACTGGCGGTTTTACTTATGATAGTAAAAAACTCATCAAAGGTTTCAATAGTGAAATAAAAGAAATCTATGTTCCATTGAAACTAGTGTATGTATCAAATAATCAGGAACCATCAAAATTTACTTATGAAACAGCCGAATCCTTTTCTTTATTTATATCGCCCAGTATCAAGAATGAGATTATTCTTTGTGATGAAAAAAACATTAAATGCGACTATGATTATATGGAACAATTGTTTGTGTATGATTTAAAAATCACATTTGAAATGGGGAATTTCAAAATTTTAACAAATAACAAGATTGGTCATCTTAAACAAGATAAAATAGCTCTTATTCTCAAATCAGAAAAAAAAATTGATTTCAAAATATTAAATAATGAAGATACTTCTAGAACCATCAACCAAATTATATTAGTAAATGATATTAAATCAATATTCAAATATTTTGAAATTGAAAGAGAAACACCGATAAGATTTATAAAATCTGATAAACTAATCAAAAAAAATGATCAAATTGAATTAATTGAAGATAGCAAAAAATGTAAAGCGGATGATAATAGTGTATTTTATGACGAAAACTGCTACGATTTCTTAGTGTTCTGTCTCTCTGATAATTATGCTTCTAAGAACAAAGGCGCATATAATAAAAACATAGATGACTTTGATAAATTAACAAATCCAATAATGGTAAGTTTAATTCTTTCTTTATAAAATATAATAAATATTTTTTATTAATTTAAAGTTTATTTTCCCAATTATAGGATGCTATAAGTTGGACAGAAACACCAAAAAGATGTTTAATACAAAACAACAATGAAGAAACAGATAAAAAAAGTCAATCACAAAAACCAAACCCAAAAAAAACTCTTAAAAATGTTATAGCTATTAACTAAATTATAAAAAAAAAATATATAATAATAAATAAATAATAATAAAATAATAAATGGTATAATATTATTAAATCAAAAAATATAAAGAGAATAGAAGGTTGAAAATTAATTATAAAAAAAAAAAGAAAAAAAATAAAATAAAATAAAATAAAAAAAAAAATTAAAAAAAATAAATTATAAAAAATTTTAAAAAATGATATAATTAAAAAACTTTTAAAAAATCTTTGCGCATAAATAATTTCATATAATATGGGTAAATCATTATATTTATTTAAATTTCTAATATTAGGAGATGCCTCAGTAGGAAAGAGCTGTCTTTTACATAGATTTACCGATAATAGATGTAGGTATAAATTATTTATAATAAAACAAAAGTTAAAAAAAAAAAAAAAAAAAAAAAACATTATACTAACTAAAATGGCAGTTAAAAGTCAATCGAGTCATACAATAGGTGTAGATTTTGCATCAAAGATTATTGATATTCAAGGTAGAGCAGTTAAATTACAAATTTGGGATACTGCAGGCCAAGAAAGATTTAGATCGGTTACGAGGTATATATTTATAAATAAATAAATGATGACGATGATGGTGATGGTGATGATTTGTTTTGTTTTGTATATATTGGATCGATTATTAATATTTCTTAAACTATTTTATTGCTAATAGATCATACTATCGTGGATCATCAGGTGTAGTATTGGTATATGATGTTTCAAGCAGGGAAAGTTATAATCATATCAATAATTGGTTATCAGATGCTAGAGCATTGGCAAGCAAAGATGTTACTGTTATTTTAGTAGGAAATAAAGCAGATTTATCAGAAGAAAGAGAGGTTTCATTTTTGGAAGCATCAAGATTAGCTCAAGAGAATGATCTTTTATTTATGGAAGCAAGTGCATTATCGGGTGATGGTGTTGAGGAATTATTTTTAAAATGTGCTCGTTCAATTATTACAAAAATAGATAATGGTGAAGTTAATCTTGAACAATTAGGTGTTCAAATTAGTGAAGGTGATCTTTCAAAAAGAGGAAATAGTGGTGATAGTAATAAACCATGTTGTGGTTAAAATATATATTTAAATAATAAATAAATAAATAAATAAATGAATAATAAATAATTAAACAATCGGAAAAAATCCACAACAAAACTAAACCATCAATTATAACACATTCAAATATTAAAAAAAATAGATAGTTTATTAAAAATTATAATAAGCTTTTTAAAAACAAATCAATAATAATAATAATAATAATAATAATAATAATAATAATAATAATAATAATAATAAATAATAATAATAACTGTATATAAAAAAAATGTAAATAAATATAAATTCCAAATCGATTCAATTTTTTTTTTTTTTTTTTCATCAAATATTTATAAACTAAATAATAATAAAAGAAATAATGTAATAAATAAACTAAATAAATAAATCTATATTTTTTATAAATTTAATTTTTTTTAATTTTTTTTTTTATTTTAATTAAATTTTTTAATTTTTTTTTATTTTATTTTTTTAAATTTTCTCACTATTAAACGATATTGAGGTTTTTTTTTTTTTTTTTTATAATAAAATAGCTGTATAGTAATAAAAATGGGATCAGCAATTAGCGTAAATAATAATAACCCAAATAATGAAATAAATAGTTTAAATAATATTTTAAGAACTTTACAAGAGAACAACAACAACAACAATAATAATGTAGATTTAGAAGAAGGCAGAAACGGGGGGGAAAATGCAAATAATACAAACAATGGGGGGGGCATCCAACTTACATCACTTTCTTCGATTATTCCTCAAATTCATAATACAAATACAGTTAAAAGCTTAATAAATATAGATAAAGATACCATTAGATTTATCAGAACTGATATTGATGTAATACACCATCAGCTTACCGATAACATTAAAAATACCAGCAATAATAATAATAATGATAGTAATGAACAGGTAATTGATATAAATGATACCACTACTACCACCACAACAACAACAACAACCACTACCACCTCAACTTCAACTACAGTTGCAGAAAAAAGAGCAAATGGTGAATATGACTTAACATTTACTTTTGACTCTGAAGAAGCTTGTATTATAGATATATATTTTTCATCCTATGAAAATGTTGATGAAGATTTTGATAATAGGTATGTAGATTTTAAAACTACACAAACTTTGTTTCTCCTATACTAATATTATATTTATATATTTTTGTATATTAATATATTAAGAATAACATCAAAACTACATCTTGGTCCATTTAATTTTCCTGCAGGGTTAAATCAAAAATTAGTTTTGTCATCATTTGACCAAAGTATTGACCTTTCAAACTATTATGAATCTGAAATTTTAAATTGTAATATAGAAAAATCTTTATTTCCAATGATTATATCATTAAAAACAGTATCATTCAACAAAAATAAAAACAATACCAATAATCCTGTTTCACTTACCAAACCCAACGATGAATCAGCTCCAAACACTACAACAGCCTCACCAACAAATAACACAGAGTCAAAAAATAATAGCGATAATATTTTAAAGGCACAACATACATTTTTAACACTTTTAAAATGCAATGACTCAACCTATGCTTTAAAACCACTAAAACAAAAGACATTTGTAAGTTGTAATTAATAACAATAGAACACTGATCATAATTACATTAAATAACCATACTAATATAATTTTTAAATAGTTTAACGAAAAGGTATTTTTAGTTCATGATATTTATGGTATAGAACCACATTTAGAGGATAACAAAGAATGTGTTGCATGTTTAAACGACCCAAAAGAAGTTTTAGCAATCCCATGCCGTCATTTTTGTTTATGTAGCAAATGTGCTGAAGTTATGCGTAGTGTCTCCATCAAATGCCCAATTTGTAGATCACGTATGTTATTTCCATCTAAAAAGATTTTAACATTTCATTATAATATTATAAATTCTAATAGATTTTTTTTATAATCCAGCGATTAGAGCGTTACTTAAAATTGATTTAAAGCAACTATCAAACAATAACAATAATGACAATAATAGTGAATAAAATTTTAATATTTTAGTAAATATAATCTTTTTTTTATTTATTTATTTATTTATTTATTTATTTATTTATTTATTTATTTATTTATTTATTTATTTATTTATTTATTTATTTATTTATTTATTTGTTTTTTATTTTTATAAAACATTTTCTTCTTCATCTTCACTTATTTGATATAAATCGGAAATAACAATTGTGTGTGTATTATTTAATCTTCCCAAACTATTATTGTTTAATCTTATTCTTTGAGCTTCTTCAAAGGTTTTTGGTATACTATCAATGAGCTCTTGGATACCAACAAAATTAACAATTTGAATTACTCCTTCTACTCTTGTATAAAATAACTCTGGGGTTGGAGAGTCTATAAGATGATCTCTTCTTCTTAAAACCTCTTCATATATATGGGGATTAACTTTAGTGTTATTTAATTTTTTGGATTTCTTTTTGGTTACAGAGTTATTATTATTATTATTATTATTATTATTGCTATTGCTATTATTATTATTGTTTGTATTACTATTATTATTGTTCATATTATTTTTGGTTAAGGTAGATGTATTTGTATTTGGTTTTTCACTATTCCTTTTATTAATACTTTGATGAGGGATATTACTGGGGTTTTCTGAAGTATTTAATTTTTTTTGAATATTTTTATTTACATTTACCTCATCAACCCTCACTCTTTTACCAATAGTTGAATTATTGTTTTTTATCGGGGTTATAATTATTTTGGTTACAACTTTGGTTTTGGTTGTTATTATGATTTTGGCTTTGATTTTGATTTTGATTTTGATTATACTTATGACTATGGTTACTATGATTTTGGTTTTGATTTTGATTATGATCGTGGTTTTGGTTTTGACCTTTCCCTAATTTTTGTAAATTAATAATCCTATGCTGTTTAATCTCTTTATTACCATAGTTATTATGATTATGATTATGATTATGATCATTATCATTATCATTATCATTATCATTATCATTATCATTATTATTATTATTATTGTTGTTGCCAGTATTATTTTCAATATTGTTTTTTAAAATCCTCTTTTTGTTATTGTTAGAACTATTGACCCCAGTAATACCATCAGTATTTTTATTAATTACATTATTATTATTAGTATTATTATTATTATTGTTATTGTTATTGTTATTATTAATATTATTATTATTTTTATTATTATTATTATTATTATCGTTTTTACTATTGTTATTAGTATTGTTATTGTTAATATTGTTGTCATCAGCATTATTGTTATTTTCATTAATAACATCAATTAAAACTTGAATTAAATTCTCTTTTGAATAATTTTTTAATTTTTCAAATAGTTGATTTTTTGAATAATTTCCCAAACCATTTAATTGCAGTCTTGGCTCTCTTTTAACCAATTCCTTTATTTCTTTATTTGTCAAATTTTGATATTTTGGAAGTGATCTTACAGTTTTCATTATTATATCTCTTTGATAAATACTTGCTTTTAAAACTTCAATTAATGAGCTTTCGATTATTTGATTTTGGTTGATATTATCATCGGACTCATTATCTTCGTCATAGTCACCATGGACATTTCTGTAATTACTTATACTATCATTTTTACTTAAGAGGCCATCACTGTGCTCGTATCCAGCATTGAAATCCATACTATCATTATCACTATCATATGGATGTACTTTGGTCTCTTCATCTTCTAAAAATATTGGTTCATTATTATTAGTATTATTATTATCACCATTATTAGTATTGTTATTTTCAGTATTATTTATATTATTAATATTGTGATTATGATTATTATTGGTGTTATTGGTGTTATTGGTATAATTGGTGTTATTGGTATAATTGATATTATTAGTATTATGATCTTCATTATTATCTTCCATCTCGTTTCCATTTTCGAGATCTTTAAGAAATGACATTTTAGGGTTATTGCCAAACAAAAAAAATGAGTTGAAGTGGGTGATCCTGCTAATTTCTGTGGTGTTTGAAGTGTCCCAAATAAAAGAGGGGTTGGTGTTATGTTTAATGTATTATTACTTAAAATACCAGGGATAGTATCATTGTTAATTTGGCCAAAACTATTTTTATTTGGTGTTTGTGTTGGAGTTGGTAAATTAATTGTTGGTTGTGTTGGGGTTTGAGATTGCGACTGCGTTTGTGTTTGTGTATGTGAACGAGAATTATTGGATGAGCTTTGAGAACTATTGTTTTGTGATGTTAAAGGTGTTTTTTGTAGAGGTAATCGTGGTTGTTGTTGTTGTTGTTTTTGACTATTTGATGGAGAGCTTGCAAAATTACCAAAACTTAATCTATTTAATTCTAAAATATCTTTTTTATCTGATGGTGCAATTCCTTGGAATAGTGGTTCTTTAATTGGTTTAATATTTTCATTATCCATTAAATCAATATTATATTTTTCTTTTGATTCATCTTGTGATTTGGGATAAAATAAATATTTATTTTGGTTAATTTGAGAGTTAATTTGGTGCTGTGTTGATAAATCTGCCATTGGAACATTTACTTTGGAGGTTTGGTAATGATTATTAAAGTTATGATGATTAATTGTTTGTTGTGATAGTTTTAGTTGTTGGGTTGGTTGTTGTAATGGTAATGAAGGTAATTTTATTGGTTGCGATGAATGTCTATTTTTATTATCATTTTCATCATCACTATTTACTTGATTTTTAAAATTATCATTTTTATTGGAATTAGAACTATCATTTTTATTGGAATTAAAATTATTATTATTATTAATATTATTATTAGTATCAGTATTAGTATTAGTATTATTATGACTATGTGATGAAGTTAAAGGTGGTTGTGAAGCAGAGAAATTCTTTTTAAATGGTTGTTGACGGTGTTTTCCAAAGTCAGAGTCATCAAAACTTTTATTTGACCCCTTTTCACTATTTCCCGTCAAAGAACCAAAATCAAATGAATGATATTTATTTGGTAATGAATTTTTTTTATTATTTTTATTATCTAAATTTTCATTTAAATTATCATTTAAATTATTAATATTATTATTATTTCTTTGCATTTTTTAAATAAATATATATAAAAAAAAAAAGGATGGAAAAAAAAAAAAAGATTTGGTTGCAATTATCAAAAAAAAAAAAGAAAAAAATTTCTTGGTTTAAATTTTCTTGGTATATCAAAAAAAAATATAAAAAATAAAAAATTAATAAAAAAAAAATTTTGATTTATTGGAATAATTATAACTGCAATATTTTAAAAGTTCAATTAATAATATTATTTATAGACACACAATATCCATACTCAAACAAACCAAATATGAAGATAACAAAACCATTGTAAAATTTTTTTTATTTGTAAATTCAAATAATTTTTTTTTATTATTTTTTTTATTTTTTTTTTTTATTTTTTAATTTTTTTAATTTTTTTTTATTTTTGATTAATATAAAATAAATAAATGTATAAATAAATAATATTTGATTGTTTTTTTTTTTTTTTTTTTTTGATAATCATAACATTATTTGTTTTGAAATCTTCGATTTTGTTATTAATTTTTTAAAACATATCAAATAATTTAGATTATACAAAAAAAAAAAAAATAAAAAAATAAAAAAAGAAAAAAATAAAAAATAAAAATAAAAAAAAAATTTAAAAAAATTTAAAAAAAAAAAAAGTTTTTAAAAATTTTTTTTTTTTTTTCCAACACACATAAAGATAATTATTATCTCTTTTTTTTTTTATTGTTTTCTAATTTTTCACACAAAAATAATAAAACAAACACTCATTCATTCACTCACACACACAATTTAAACACACTATCAACTAATAAAAAGATAGAATAAATAAATAAAATATAAAAAAATAAAATTAAAATTAATATTTTAATAGTTGTAGTTGTAATAGTATAAATATATAAATAAAATAACGGCGTTGTTTCAAATACCTTGTATATATAAAATTTAAATAAAAGAAAAAGAAAAGAAATATAAATTGTTGTTGTAGTTTTTTATATATAAATTTCTTTCTCACCCAATCAATCACCCAATCAATCAATCAATCAATAATATATAGAAAAAAAAAAGTAGTAAATCAAATATAGAGTCACATATATAATATAAAATGGTCAAAGATATTAAAGTTATGGTCGTTGGAGACATGAGTGTTGGTAAAACATGTCTTTTAATTTCATATACAACCAATTCATTCCCAGGAGAATATGTTCCAACTGTTTTTGGTATGTATACAAATAGCTTAAAATCTCACAACATTCACCATCAAAAGAGTGATTCTGCTTTTATTAGAGTTTCTCTATCGATGTTGTTATTATTTTTTTTTTTAAATTTTTTGAAAAAATTAAAAAAAATTTAAGTTTTTTTTTTTTTTTTTTTTTTTTTTATAATTTATGTGGAAAAAGAAAGAGATTGTTTATTAACCTATTATTTTATATATATAGATAATTATAACGCAAACGCAATTGTAAATAATCAACCAATTAATTTAGGTTTATGGGATACTGCTGGTAGTGAAGAATATAATACGTTTAGACCACTTAGTTATCCAGGTACCGATGTTTTTATTATTTGTTTTTCATTAATTTCAACACAAAGTTTCGAAAATGTCATTAAAAAAGTAAGATTCATTGCTCTATTATAATTTGAAAAATCTTTTTTTTTGAATATTTATTAATTTTTTGATTTTTTTTTTATTATAACAGTGGCACCCAGAAATTCAACAAACTATGGAAGTTATTCCACCAATCATTTTAGTTGGTACCAAATTAGATCTCCGTGGAAAACATAAAAGTGAAGGTGAAATCACACCAGAAATGGGTGAACAAATGAGAGTTGCTATTAGTGCTTATAAATATACTGAATGCTCTGCTTTAACCCAAGATGGTTTAACTACAGTTTTCGAAGAAGCAGGTAGAGTTGTCCTCTTCCCACCATCAAAGGAAGAGTTAGCCAAATCTAAAAAAGAAGCTAAAGATGCCAAAGATCCAAAGAATTGTATAATACAATAAATCTTTTTTTTAAAAAGAAAAAAAGAAAATAGATAATAATAATAATAATAATAATCAAAATATAAATTTACAGTTTAAAAAAAAAATCAAAAAAAAAAAACATAAAATTAAAAATCAAAAAAAAAAAAAATACAATGATAAAATCAATCAATGAAATATTAACACAAAACATAATAATTTATTTAATAAATTTGTAGTCCAAATACATAAATCTCACACTCAAAAAAAACAAAAAAATTTAAATATTTTTTAATAAAATACCTTTTTTTTTTTAATAGTATAGACCTAAACCTATAATTATACTAATTTATTTTAATTTATTCTCGATGGAGATTTTGTGGTGTGATGTTGGTAAATTTATAATTGGATATAATAAATCTAAAATTTTTTTTCTGCAATCTTGAATTTGTTTGGTATCTGTGGGTCTTTCTTTTTTTAATGAGCAAAATAGTTTATAATAGTATTGGATTAAATTGTTTGTTAACATTTGATCAGACTTTAGGTTGCATGGGTTACCCTGTAAGCATCTTTCTAATTCATCCAAGTACAGACGATAGATAACATGATCGGGCATTCTGGTTAGTTGGTATTGTTGGTTGATCGATAGGTTTTTAGGTATCTTCATTTCGCCACATTTGATTTTAAAACGATTTTCGATTAATTTTGAATATTTTTCAATGTATTTGAATGTCTTATAGTCGTATTTCTTATTGTCATCTTCATCATCATAATCTTGATCGGGGTTGTTGTTGGCGCCTTGATCTTTTGTTATGTGACCTTTAGAACATTTATAAATAAAGCCAGATTCATTGCTATTTTGTGGAATTTGAAATTTAAAATTTTTATCGATTGTTAAATTCTCTTTACAGGTGGTGCAGTTTGGGGTTACTAGGTTTGATTGATACTGACATTGATTGCATTGACAAAAGAAGAAATATTGCTTCATTAGATATTTTCTACGGTCTTCTAATGGATTGGTGACGTCAGTATACGATGTTAAAAGCTCTTCACCTTTTTTAAGTGGTCTTAAACTACGAAACACCATCATGCCTTGTTCATCATTATACCAAAATGCATTGGGTGAACATGAGTGATTCAAGTAGCTTCCTGTTGGGAATATACCCATACCATAACTTCGACATGTCAATGGATGTAACATTTCATGGCCGTTTGAAAGGACTATACTGTAGAGTTCAATAATTTCATTTAAGGTTATATATTTGAGAATTGCATCTTCACCACGAAGTTTTGATATAACCGCTATAATAGATGATGCTGATCTTTTAAATGCCTCCATTTGTTGTGGGTCTACTTTATCTAAAGTTCTTGAAAGGTTTTCTAAATCTTGGTACTCGTCAAATATAAATGGATGTTCATGTTTTTTCCAATTGCTAGAACAATTTTCTTTTTTGAATGATTGGAATTTCTTTTCTTTTAGTGCATTTAATACAACTCTAAACATGAATCTAAAATCTTTAGTTTCGGTGGATGGATAGTATTCTTTTAAAAATTGTAAAATATCGCATTCTTCTTTATGGTACTCTGATGCAAATGGGTCTGTGGTGGAGCATCTTTCGCATAATAAAAAGTTATTACAAATTTTACATTTACATTGATCTCTTTTGGATTTTTCGATTTTCTTGTAGCAAAAGCCACAGTTTTTGAATATTTTATCATCTTCTAAACACGAACCAAATGGAGACACTCTCAATAACATTGATCCTTTTGGCAAATCTTCAGAGGCTAGTACTCTTCTACCAAACTGATCTGACCATACCAACTCTACAGGAAACTGATTAAATTGATCAAAATCTCTTTTAATTCTATCCTTACAATCTTTTTCCTCTTTATTTCTCTTTATAATTTTTAATTGAATTTCTCTTTTTTCATTCGTCATTAGTTGTTTCAAAGATTTGTCATTGGCTGTTGTTGCTGCTAAACCGGATTCAATGGATTTTAAGGCTTCTTTATAGTTGCATAGATGCTGATATGATAGAGCCTGTCTGTAATAGCATTTAGAATTATCTTTGTCATACTTGATACCATTGGTTGAGCATTCTAATGCTTTATCTACTGCATATCCATTTAAATAGCATAGTGCTAGATTTGAGTAAATGATTGATAACAGTTTATAAACTTCTTTAATGGTATCCTCACTTTCGTTCTCTTTTAAAGTTCCAAATTTTTCATTAAATAATTCTATTGCTATTGAATAATAGGTTACTGCCCTCTTGTTTAAATCATCATTTGATTTGTCATATTTTAAAAATTCTTCATTTCCAAGCTTCTTTAACTCTTCTAATTTATTTATTAATAATTTTAAATTGTTAATATTTTCATTATTATCCATTTTATTTTAATTTAAAAAAATTAAAAATAAAAAAAAAAAAAAAAAAAAAAGAAATTTTAAAATTAAAAAAAAAAGTTTCATAAAAAAAAAAGTTTTATAAAAAAAAAAATATTCTATTATATATTTTTTCTTTTCTATTTCCGAACTGATAAATAGGGATTATATTTACATTTCGAATTTTTGTTTAAATTAATTATAATATCTTGTTATTACTGAATATTAAAAAAAAACTAAAGCCTGGTTTTTTTTTTCGTTTTTAAAATTTTTTTTATTTTTTTTTTTTATTTTTAATTTTTTTAAAATATATATTTTTTATTTTTTTATTTTTTATTTTTTCATTTTTAATTAAATTGGAATATAATATCATATTTATATTTATTTATATTTATATATATATTTCATAAATACTTTTTTTTTTTTTTTTTTTTATATAATAAATATAACATTAAGAAATGTCATTATTATTTTCAGACGAAATCGATCAAACTGAGGAGTTAACCCATTTAATTTTTCAATGGCTCAATGAAAAAGGTTATTCACAAACCATTTCAAGTTTAGAAATAGAAAGTGCAACACAACAAAATCCATCTGTTGTTAAATTTGGAGGTCAATTGGAATATATTTATAACGAACATAAAGAATTACAAGCTTCAATGAAAACTGAGGATACTCTTTTAGATGAAGACCCAGACCTTGTAAGTAGATTCATTAGCATTTTTTAATAGTTTGATGGTTTAGTATTAATTTTATAATCATTTTTTAGAATGAATTAGGTGATGGTGTTGTACATCAACATTTACATGACACTTTAGGATCAGTACATAGTGCAAATATATTATGTTCAAGATTTAGTCCATTCAAAGACAGCAATTTAATCATTACAGGTTCAACAGATAAATCTATCAAGGTTACAAATTATGCAACCAAATCTTTAGTTAATGAATTAACTGATGTCGCAACTGGTGCAATTATATCTTTAGATTTTAATCCAGTCAATCCGTAAGTAAATTTAATGATACTATTTTATTTATCTATATATTTATATACTAATTAGGTTTTTAAAATATTAGTGAATTATTATTGGCATCATCAATGGATGGTAGTCATTCACTTATTAAAGTTACAAAAGAAGGTGATATTGAATTACTTCAAAAATTCAAAGATCATATTAAATATGTTGTTTGTGTCAGATGGAGCCCAGACGGTAAAAAATTTGCAACATCATCTTATGACAAATCAGTTGGATATTATGTTGAAGACCCAAATAACCAAGGTCAATATATTTTAGAAAAAGTTTGGAATTTTACAGCTACTATCGAATCAATAATTTTCACACCAGAATCAAGCCATATTATTGCAGCAGTTCGTGAATCAAACTATATTCACTATTTAAATACCGACAGTGATTCAGGATATAACATCGATCGTTATAATATGAATTCAAATGGTGATGACCACGTCAGTTTTTCAGCATTAGAATTTTCAATTACACCATGCAAGAAATATTTATTAGTCAGTACTGATCGTAATCGTCTTATTCTCTTTAAATTATACTCTGATAAACAACTTCGTAATTTCTATGGTGCAACTAACGAATTCTTTGTAACAACTCGTAATATAATCTGTCCATCTGGTAAATATGTGTTCTCTACTTCACAAGATAACTTAATCTACGTTTGGGAAGTTGCCAATCA
Source organism: Dictyostelium purpureum (assembly GCF_000190715.1). Classification (NCBI taxonomy): domain Eukaryota; phylum Evosea; class Eumycetozoa; order Dictyosteliales; family Dictyosteliaceae; genus Dictyostelium; species Dictyostelium purpureum. The sequence continues at coordinate 6,061 of NW_003519711.1, read as the reverse complement.
AAAAATAATTGCTAAATTAGATGGTCATAGATCTTCCATTAGAGACCTTTGCTTTTCACCCGATAAAATGTTTTTAGCATCATGTGGTTTCGACAAAAAAGTTAATCTTTGGTCAAAATTTTCATCATTGGATAATTAAATAAACTATTATAATAATCATTTATTATTAAAAAAAAAAAATACCTTTTTTCCCTTTTTTCCCTTTTTTCCCTTTTTACTTTCTTTTTTTTTTCTATTCAAAAAATTTGTATATGAGTTGTTTTATTTTATAAATATGATGGTTAAATAAAATAAAATTTATACTAAACATGTTTAAAAATAAGAAACTCTAAATAAATGCTTCAAATTTAAAATCCTTCTTAATAGTGTATACACCAGATCTACAAATTAAGAATATTTTTTAATAAATACTATAGCCCATGGGAAGAAACTAAAGATTCAAAAAATGAAATCATTCCATACAAATTCCCTTTTTATTCATTTTTACATGTGTTGATATTTATATTCACACATCATTTATTACAAATCTTTTCCTCAAAGAATGAAGGCAATAATTAAAGTTAATGGAAGACACTTAATATTAAGTCAATTCAAAAGTTACAATCAAAAAAAAAAAAAAAAAAGAGATAAATATTGGAAACACATAATTTTTATTTTTATTAAAATATTTGTAGTTTTTTAAACTTCACAAAATAATAATCAGATAAAACTTTATCGTATAATTAAAAATTATATTATTAGTTCTAAATGAACTATTTTAATCCTGATAGTTGGTACTAACTTTTAAGATTGAATCTCCATAATTGGTGATAACGGCTCTCATACCAAAATAACTATCAGAGAATTCTCCACTTTTTTTAATCTTATGTTTTTCTGGTAAACCACCCATTGGATTTAGAATTAGAATTTCTCCTTCATCACTATCTACAACTTCAACTTTAATAACTGTTGGTGCTGAATCCAAGGTTTTCTAAAATTAAGTTAGTTTAATTTTTAAAAATTAAATATTTTGAAATATAAAGAGAATTTAATACCTACGACATCAATTTTTTGATACGATTCTGATTGAAAAGAAAAAAAAAGAAAAAAGTTAGAAAAGTTTCTGTAAAATAATTGATAAAATACAAGAATATCATACGTAGAGTCCATGGTCCTGACACTTTTAATTTCAAATAAAAATAAAAAAGAGATTAATTAATTTTTTTTTTTTTTTTTATTTAATTTTTATAATTACTTTTTATTTATTTTTTATAACCTTAATATATTTGAATGAATGAGTGAATGAATGAATGAATGAATGAATGTTTTATTAAAAAAATGTTGGTATTTAAATTTAAATTTTTTTTTTAAAAATTATATTAATTTTTTTTTATTTTTTGTTTAATTATATAAATTGTCTTTTGGGTGTTGATATCTTATTGAATCTGAAAAGAGGTTAAAAATTAAAAGTTAATATATTTATAAAAAAACAAACTCCACCACTTTTTTTTAAAAAATTAATTAAAAAAAAAAGGGGTTTCTGTCTATTTTACATATTATTTTAAAAAAAAATTTTCAAAGTTTATATTAATTATGATGATAATAAGTGAATTTTAATTAAATTTATCTTCTTTTATTCACATTACAATTTAAAATTACAAAAATTATTGGGGTATCAACAATTTTAAGGGAGTTAAATTTTTACATGTTTTTTAAATGCTAAAAGTTTCATTTAAATTAATATAGCGATTTAATTTTTAAATAATATATATTTGTGTATTTGTAAATTATTTTTATAAAATGGCAGTTATTTAATAAAACTTTAAGGGATATTAGAGTTTGTAAATAATACTAATATTTCTATTAATTTCAATTTTTTTCAATTCTTTTTTTTTCATTAATTAAAAAGGTATGTTAACTGAAACATTAAAAAATGTATCTATATAAAATGGGTTTATCATTTAGAGCATATGGATAATAATAAACTCAAAATTAATAGCAAATTCAAACTATTCTCCCAACCCTGGTTCTCTCAAAGTCTTTCAAGCTCCATAAAATCAACTAAAGTAAACTTCTACTCTAAAGGTTCATCATCAACACCCTGTTCAAATAAAAACTCGACCTCAGTATCATCACCTTTAATGTTTGCGTATACAAATCGATATTGTTCACCTGTAAAAAGTAAATTTAAACAAGTGTTAACGAAAACCACTCAAGCAACTATTTGATGAATATCAATTAACAAATATAAATTTAATTATTATCGATACAGAACGTATTGTAACGATATAATTGTTTTAGTTTTCTTTTATTTTTTTTTTTTTTTTTTTTTAAATATTAAAAATTTGGTAAATATTTGTGCGTACCTGTAAATATTTCACACACAAAAATTTTCAAGTCACTAAATATATTTTTATTTAATATATTTTATTTAATTTTATTTTAAATTTTTTATTTTTTTTTAATTTTTTTTTTTTTTTTCCCAATATTTTTTTAATTTCATTATTTTTTTTTTTTTGAATAGTTTTTGTATTATTATTTTCTCTATAAGTTTAAATTATTATACTTTATATAATAATATATTTATAATAAATATTATAAATAATTAATAAATAAAAAATTTAAATAAAATAAATAAATATTATAAATATTATAAATAAATATAAATAAATATAAATAAATGAATCCATACGGTTATCCAAACAACGGTTACCCTTACGGCTATCCACCACCAGGTGCCCCAATTTGTAAGTAAAAACAATACTTTTCTCATAGTTACAAAGAATAAATATTTATTTATTAATTTTAATATTTAGATCCAACTACAACCACAACATATATCACTCCAGTTGGTGTACCACCAGTAATGGCACCTCCAATGGTACCAACAACAACTGTTACTTATGGTGTACCACCACCAGTAATGGCACCTCCAATGATGGTACAACCTGGTTACCCAGTAGGTTATGGTGTTCCACCCCCAAATCCATATAATTATCCAACTGGTCCACAAATCCCAGGTATTAATGGTTATTCAAACAGATCAATTTCAGGTGTAAGTATATAATAAAATAAAAACAATATCATCAATATTAATTACTGTTCAATACTATAAAATTATCATTGCTTTTACTAATTTCTTTATTTAAACAATATTATAGCATAAATTTAGAAGTGGATTTAAAGTTCGTCATGAAAACAGATACCCATTTTAAACATCAAATAATAGCTAGCAATTAATTAAATGTATATATTCAACAAAATCAGATAAACTAAAAAAAAATAAAAAATAAAAAAAACTTAAAAATAAATATTTATGTATTATATAATAATATTGCTCGTTAAATGTTTTTGTTTATTGATAAACTTGGGGCACTTTTACAAAAGATTTTAAAGGGTGAAAGAATTGTTGGATTATGGCCACACTCGAATTCAGCGGAATTACCTTGGATACTATCACAAACAAGATCATTATAAAAACCAAGATAAAAAGTATTTGGATTGGAGGAGTTTGTCGTTATTTTACCACATCCACCACCACAAATGTTGCTATCACATTTATCTAAATATAAAGTGAATGTTTTGCAATACGGTGATTCTAAAACAAAGGTGTTATATAGTTCAGCATTGGTTTCTATGAAGGTGGACATAACCAACAATAGTATTACCAATAAGCAATTAAATAATTTCATTATAGCAAGAAAAGAAAGATAGTTATATATTAATTATTTTTTGATGTCAATAAATAAAAAATATAAAAATTTTTATTTTTTTATAAAAAAATATCCCAGTTTTATAGATATCACATGGATATTATGACCACATTTTTAAAAAAAAAAAAGGTGATGGAAAAATAAAAAAATTCTATAGAATCTAAACCTATAATTTTGATTATTTTTTATAATTTTAAATTGAAGAAAATTTTATTTAATTTTATTGGTTTTGTTTAGAGAGAACACCAAGAACATTATTACCACAGTTGTTTCCAATAAGACCAACATTGTTATTGTCAAGTAGTGCAACACTGTTTATTGATTGGTTGGTGCTATGATAAACTTCAACAAAGTTCTTTTGGACTTTTGTTTGATTTTGGGAAATTGATTGTAATGATTCTTAAATTTATGAAAAAAAAATTAATATTTAAAATAACCTTTAGTTTTAAATAAAATAAAACTTACTAAATAACATTTTGTATTGATACTAGAGATGATGAGTTTAATAAAAATAATAAAACTGATCTGTATTTATAGTTTATAATTTAAAAATAATTTAATATAATATAATTTGATTGTAATTTAACCCCTCCAAAAGTATATATAAGTTTTTGTAAAAAAAATATGAAATGATTATGATACCATAATACCTTCTATTAAATTTCAGTAATTTTTATAAAATCTTTAAGATAAAATACTAAATTCAATCGATTTAAAAGAATTATAATAATGGGGCAGCTTTGTAGTAATTTTAATTTTATAAAAAAATAAATTTAATAACTTATAAAAATAATTAAATTTAATTTTAAATTTACAAACTAATTTTTTAATTTCAATTTTATAATAAAAAAAATATAATAAAAATAATTAAAAACTTATAAAAAAAAACAAGAAAATAAATTAATAAGATAATATTTTTGCTTTTAAATGATTATAGTTTATTATAATTTTTTTTGGGGTAGTAATACTTGATTTTTTAATTTTTTTTTAAATTAAAAATATTGATTTTACATTGTTTGTTGTGAGAGGACACCAAGGATATTATTGTGGCTATTATTATTTAAAATACCAACATTATTGTTATCAAGGAGGGCAACGGTATTAAAACTTTGTTTTGAGGTGGATGAGAAAGTGCTTGATGTGCTTTCTTGTCTATTTTGGGTTTGGGTAATTGATTGTAATGATTCTAAATAAATGGGAAAATAAATTAAAATTAAAATTTATCCAATTGATTTTTTAATAGCTTTTTACTTACTAAATAACATTTTGATGCTTTGTATGTAAGTATTGTTTGATATAATAAAAAAAATAAAAACTTCTATTTATCCTTTTTTAATTTTTAATTCTTTTTTTAAATTTATTTTATTTTAATTTATTTTATTTTAATTTATTTTATTTTAATTTATTATTTAAATAAAATAAATCAAAGAAATCTTATCTTTATTAGATTTACAAATAAGTATAGATATTCGTATAATTAAAATTAATTTATTTTAAAAAAAAAACTAAAAAAAGAAAAATGGAAAATAAAATATTTATTAAAAACAATAAGTTTATATTTTTTAAATAAAAAAAATAAGTTTATATTTTTTATTTTTAAAGTTTGAAATTCATAAATTAATATAATAAAATGAAATAAAACCATAAAGAGAAAAGATTAAATTTTAAAAAATTTTAAATTTTTATTGATAATATTTTTATTATCTTTTTGTTTATTTATTGAGTTTGTTGACTTAGGATACCAAGAACATTATTTCCTTGATTGTTATTTAAAATGCTGACATTGTTATTGTCCAAGAGAGCAACAGAGTTTTTTGATTGGCTTGAAGTTCCAGTAATACCGACAGATGATACTTCAACTCTTGATTGGGTTTGGGTGATGGATTGTAATGATTCTTCAGAGGATCAAAAATTATGCACAATTAATATTTTTTTTTTCATTTAAATAGTTTTTTTTTATAAAATAGTTTATAAAACTTACTGAATAACATTTTTATTGATACTTTAGTAATAATATATTTTAATGATATATTTTTGAATACAAATGATAAAAAAATAAAAATTATTTATAGTTTTAATTTTTTATATAAAAAAAAATAAAAAACTAAAATTATTTGCATTTTTTTTTTTTTGTAAAGATCCTTGTTGAAAAAATATTTTAAAGATGCTTAATAAACTATTGATTTATTTTATATTAATTTCATTAATTTTATAATATATATTTAAGGAGCTATACCTATAAAAAAAAAAAAAAAAAAAGTAATATCAATTTTATAAAAAAATCTATTAAATTATTAGAATCTTATCATTTTATCTATAACTTTTAAATTATTTACAAACAATTAATAATAAAAAAAAATTAATATATT
>NW_003519710.1:0-32429 GCF_000190715.1 Dictyostelium purpureum | reverse complement strand
ACAAACATTATTATCTACCAGAAAAAAAAATAAAAAAAAAAAATAAACCAGCCATTGGTCATATTAACTAAAAACATTCTAAGAATATAAACCGAGCATAAATAAAATTTAAATTAATGTAATCATAATACCTTTTGATTTAAAAACTCTTCTCTTATTTTATATAAAAAAAAAAAAAAAAAAAAAAAAAAAAAAAAAAATGGGTAAAAAAAAAAATATTACTATATAGGGGGAGATGTGTAAGAATGGAAATATGTTTGTATTTATTGAGGTATATTTAATAATGTTATTTATGTAAATTTATATAAATATATAAATATATATAAATATAGATAAATATTGATAATAATATGATGTGAACTTGATCTTTAATTTATAAAATATTATTAAAATAAAAAATAATCTGAAAAAAAAAAATAAAAATTTTTTAATTTAATAAAAAATAAAAAATAATTATTTTTTAAAATTTTTTTTGATAATATTTATTAATAATAATTTTTTTGTTTGTTTGAAAATGATGAATTGGAGTATGATAAAAATTTTCCTTTTTAAAATAATATAATTTAAAATAAACAATTAAATTTATTATAAAAAAATAAAAAAAAAAGTATAAAAAAAAAGAGAAAAAGTAACTGAAACCACCAAAGTGATAATTATAAATTATTTTTTCTTTTCTTTTATTTAATTTTAATTTTTTTTGTTGATCACACCACAACATCACCATCACCATCATCCATAAGCAAAGGCTTTAAAAAGAAGATAGAAATCCACCACACACCACGCACTACACACACACATTTAATATAATAGTGATTATTTTAAAAAAAATAAAAATAAAAACAAAAACCCTCTCTTATACATACATAATCCAATTTTAAATATGTATATGATAAAATCTAAACAAAAAAAAAAAAAAAAAAAAAAAAAAAAAATTGAAAAATTAACTTACCAAAAAAAAAAAAAAATAAAAAAAAAGGAATTTTTTAAAACCTTTTTTTTTATTTTATAGGATGGGTTTATTCTTTATTTTTTATCTGACTTCTTTTTCAACTTGAATGCCTATATGAGAAAAAAAAGGAAAGGAAAAAAGAAAAAAAGAAAAAAATAATAATAAAAAATTATAAAGAAAATAAAATTTTAAAAAAAAAATTAAAAATTAAAAAAAGTTTTTCTTTGTATTATTATTTTTTTTTTTTTTAGATTTTTTCATTGTTTAGAACAGTGGAGATTTCTTTTGTTTTCAAAATAAAATAAAATAAACCATCAATTTATAAAATATATTATTAAAACTTGAAAATAAAAGAATATTTAAAAAAAAACAAAATTAAGAATGTGTGTTTGATATTAAATGTGCACTGTGTGTTTGATTTAATTTGGGATATTGTAGGAGGTTGGATGATTTTCATAAATAACATCAGATTATAAAAATAACCTCAATTTACTTTTTTTTTTAAAATTTTTTTTTTTTTCACCCTACCCGCACAATATAATTAATTTAACCACACAAGTTCGCTTTGTGAACAATTATTGTTTTTATAATTAGTAACCAACTTTCTCAATCTACAACATGGTTATGATGATAATTTTACAACGATATATATTGTGTATTGTGTGATGTTTTTTTTTTAATTTAATTGAAAAATCACAATATCTTATGATTTTTTCCACTTATTTTTTATAAAAAAAATATATTTTTTTAATTATTTTCTGCTCTATTTTTACACTTTCGCAACTTTTAATGCATTTGTTTATTAAAATAAAAAAAATTTATAAAAGGGTAAAAATTAAAGGGTTTAAATAAATAATGATCATTGATCCTTTCTTTTTATATTAAAAAAATAAAAAGGGGTTAAATTTATTATTTTAAAAAAAAAAAATTATACAAATTTATATAATTTTTAAATACAATTTATTAATTTATTTTTTGCCTCTTTTGTTGGAAGTGGTGGTGGTGGTGGTGGTGGTTGTTTCTATCTCCTTTTCTTTTTCTTCAAGATTACTATTACTATTATCATTATTATTATTTTCTTCTATATTATTTTGATTATCCAATTCATTTTTCTTTCTTTTTTTATTATTTTCTTTCTTTTGTTTATTTGCTGCTTTTTGTGCTTGTTTCTTTTTAATTTTTTCATTGGTTTTCTTAACTTTTGCCATTTCTTCTTCTGTAAGTGGAGCATCTATAATTAATTCTTTACCTTCGACAGATAATTGATCATAAAGTACTTTATTTGTAAATGTTGGTATTAGAACTTCGATGGATGGTTCTTGTTTAACAGGAACCAAACAACCTAAATCTTGAGCATGAACGATTAAATCATTCCAATCTTTATTTACACTAAGAGCTTTAACATTACCCATTATAATTAATGAACATCTTGGACGAGTTAAAGCTACATTCATACGACGAACATCTGAAAGGAAACCAATACCTGAACCTTTTTCTGCTGGAGCTCTGACACATGAAAATATAATAATTTCTCTTTCTCTACCTTGGAAACCATCGACGGTATCAATAGAAACACCAGGATAGTTTTTAAAGGCTTCACGAAGTTGTAATACTTGTTGACGATATGGTGAAATAATACCAATACGACCTGAAAAATCTTCCTCTGGGTATTCTTTAATGATATGTTGATAAAGGAAATATGCCATTTTAATTTCTTCCATGTTGCATACTGAACCACCACCTGGCTTGGTTTCAACCGACCATGAAAGATCATAGAAAACTAATGGACCAAGGAATGGATTTGAATGATAATGAGCAGCTCTTGATGGGATATTTGGACCATCTTGAAGAAGATCGTCGTAAAAATGTTTTGATGGGAATTTACGAATTATACTATGCATACGATATTGTGTATCAAGCATATGTGGTTTATTTTTCTCTTGAAGACGTTGGAACAATGATTGATCATATGAATGTTGAATAGCTAATGGTGAAATAATTGTAGCTGGAAGTTGCTTTGGATCACCGACTAATACTACTTTTTTACATTGATGTTGAATTGGAATTAATGTTGATGTTTCTACAGCTTGAGCAGCTTCATCAATAATTACTATATCAAAACCTCCAATCTAAATTAAATATTTATAAAATGTTAATAAAGTTTTAATAATTATTATTGTTATCATTTTTATAATAATTACCATTTTAGTTAATAAAGAAGAACCACTAAAAGAAAGAGTAGTTGCAACAATATCAGCTTCATCTAATATCATTGTTCTAATTGAGCTTGAATCTTGATTTGATCTTGATGAACCTGATGTAGCTTGAGCAGTTGATGCAGATGATGAAGGAATTGCGCTATTTGAGTTCATTAATTGTTGACGACATCTAACCATAAAATCTAATGAAACCTGTTCTACATCTACATGTGAGCCTGGACCTACACGAACTAAATTTGGATTGTATTTTTTACCTTCAGCATTTAAAAGACCGTCACGTAAAAGACGTGAAACGATTTCATCAACAGCACCATTACTTGGTGCACACAATAAAATTCTTCTTTTCTTTTGTAGACCTTTAACAGAACCTGTATCTCTAAGTTTTCTCCAAAGATCTCTCTTTCTTTTTTGGTCACGCTCTTCAAAATCATAATCGATCAATTCAAAGTTGTCTCTAATATGAAAGAATCCTTTGTTAAACCATGGCTGTGAAATATTCCAATCGTCTTTCTTTTCTTCGGTTGTTAATTCTTCACGAATTGAAAAATCGATTCTTTCTTGTGGTGGATTTTTTGGTACAATAGTACTGTGAAGTAAAACACTAATTAAACCAATAATTAAATGGGTTTTACCTGTTCCTGGTGGACCTTGAATCAATGTAATATTGTTACCTTCGAGTGCTGATGTTAGTGCACCTAATTGTGAATGATTAAAACTGGTTTCAAACTGTTGATGTAAAAGTGGTGGAATTTTCATAACTATACCTTGATTATCGTCTTCATCTCTTAAAAGTAATGTTTTCATAAAGCCAGATTGTGAAGTTGAATAAAGTGCTACATATTCTCTTTGTAAAGTTGAAAGATTACAAAGTTTAGTAGTCCACCAGTCAATTTCATAACGAAGAAGTAAACCACATTGTCTAGCTCTTTCACTTTTAATTCCTTTAAGATAAAATTTAGCTTTAATACCGCCATTTTCTAAATGTTCAACTGTGCCAATTAAATGTAATGTTCTATTTTGATCTGTAATCGGTGTTTTTGATGGTGGAATAACTTTTTTCTTCTTTCTTTCTGCATCCTCAATTGTTTTATTTGGATCATCTATATCTTCTGATGCTGTAGTTGTTTTGATTGAATCTGCTGGGACATGGGTTGCAGCGGATGTAGCTGCTGTATCTTCATCGTCGGTAATTTCTTCATTTTCATCCATTCCAAATACTACTAATGGGTGATGGAGTGATATCATAATTAAATCGTTGTCATGAAATTGAAACACATTAACACCCTCTGACATTACTAAACCAACAATTAAAAAATCATTTGCTTCTGAAATATAACGTACTCTAGATAAACATGGTTCCGATGTGTCATCTTTTTCACCTTCTTCAATTGATCTTTCAAGTTGTGCTCTACATTCTTCAAATAACAATGGTTCAAATGTTGATACATAATCTTTTTCGTCATCAAATGATACTTTAACTTTTTTTAATTCTTTTCTCTAATGTATTATATAAAAAAAAAAAAAAAACATTAATATTTATTTAAAAAGCAGTTTGTTGAACTATAGTTTACTTACCTTGGGCTGTAAATCTGCTGCATTCCATGTTAAAATATGTTTATAAAATTGTTCTAAAATTTGGTCATATGTTAGTTTTTTTTCTTCTTTTCTTTCTATAGTTTCAATATCTTCTGAAGCCGATACTGTATCTGTTGCCATTTATATATTATTTTATTTATTATGTTGGTATTTATGTAGTTCTATCAGTATTTTTAAGTTTAATGGTGGTTGTTATTGTGTATTGTTATCTTTTCTATTTCGGCTTTTTTTCATTAAACTAATCTGAAATGAATTTTTACATTAACTATTTAAAATTTTAAATAAAAAAAATAAAAAAATTTTTTTTAAAAAATAATAAAAATTTTTTTAAAAATTAATTTTTTTTGAAAAAATTAAAATATTTTTTTTTTTCAAATTTATTTAATTGTTTATTATATAAAATAAAAATTGAAATAAATTATGGAATTACAATAATAAATGAAAATGTATAGAATTTATTGGAAAAAAAACAAAAAACATTAAAAAAAAAGATAAATTGTTTAAACAATTATAATTTTCCTAATTATTTTCCTAAATATCCTTATAAAGTTGACTTTTTAATAAAATTAAATTATACAAATAAATATTATAATTAATTAATTTAAAGATTTAAAAATTATTTGAAAATCATTAAACGGGTTTTACAAAAAAAAAATTTTGAATATTTTTTTTTTTTTTTTTTTTTGATTTTTTTTTTTTTTAAAATTTAAATTTTTTCCATCACCTTTTTTAAAATATAAATAGTATACTTGTTCATATATATAAAAATATATATAATAAATAAATAATTTAAAAAATGAAGGCTTTAATTATGGTAGATATGTTAAACGATTTTGTTGATGGTGCCATTGCAAATCAAGAAAATGCAAATAAAATCATTCCAAAAATTCAACAATTACTCGAACATGCAAGAAATAATCCAGATTGGTTAATTGTATATGCCAACGATTTACATACAGAAAAAGATAGAGAAATGGAAGTATGGGGACCACATGCCATGGAAGGTACCAAAGGTGCTGAAGTTATCGAAGCTTTAAAACCAACTGGTCTCAACAGAGAAATTATTTCACCAAAAAAATTTTATGGTGCTTTCGACCAAACCAATCTCGACGAAGAATTGAAAAAATTTGATAAAGTTGACGAAGTTGGTGTGTATTTTTATTTTTTTTTATATTTTTTGTTTATTTCGATTTTTCCCCCCAATAATTAAAAAAAAAAAACTTGCACTAATATTATCAAATCTTTTTTAAAAATAGTAATCACTGGCCAACACACAAACTGTTGTATTAGACATACCTCATACAACTCATTCATGCGTAATTACATTATCACTGTCCCATCAGATTGTGTTTGTCTTTACAAGGGTACCGAAGCTGATAATACCGAAGCTCTCAAATACTTAAAAGATATTTATGGTGCCAGAATTACCACTTCCGAAGAAATTTTAAAATCAAACTAGATCGATAAAATAATCAAAAGCAATTTTAAATTTGTAAAAACATCACTTATAAATTTAAACTTTTTTAAAAACTATAAATATTTTTTTTTTTTTTATTTTAATAAAAATCTTAAAGATTTAAAAAAAGGGTTTATTAATAATCACAAAACTAAAATAGATATTAAATACATTTATACTTGGAAAATAGATTATTAAAAAAAAAAAATTTTATTTTTTTTTTTATTTTTTTAATTTAAAATTTTATTTTTTATTTTTTAAAATTTGAATTGTTTTTTTATTGTTTTAAAAATTTTTTTTATTATTTTTCATTAATTAAATTCGTTTTTTAAAATCCTGTATACACTTTATATATGTATAAAGAAATATAGTAGTTTGTTATTTCTTTTTCATTAATACATATTAAAATTATTATAAATTATGAAAATCAATGTCATCTATATTAAATTCAGAAACATTAGTTTCAAACATTAACACAACAGGAACTGAGGAATTAAATAAAAACAATAATATATCACCAAAAATAACCTCAACAACAAATACAGTATCACCTCCAGCAATTACAGCAAAGCCAAAAACTAAAATTAAATGCCCAATTCATCTTTCAGTCTGTAGAAGAATTCCAGTAGTTAAAGGTCCTGGTAAAATTCTTATAAAATGTTTCGAACAAAATTGTAATTTTTTAAAGTGGTTTGATAGTGAACAAGATATAATAAATCAAAAGCTGCTTCAAAGACAACAGCAACAGCAACAACAGCATCCTCAACTACCACAACAATCTCTGCAGCAAAATAATAATATTTTTAAAACCTCTCCACAAAAACAACAACAACAATATCAACAACAACAACAGCCACAGCCACAGCCACAAATACAGTTACACATACCACCACAACATAACAATGCTTTTAAAACCTCTCCCCAAAAACAACCACAACAACAGCCACAAAATATTAAAATTTCGCCACAAAAACCAAATATTGTAAATTCCCCAACAAAAAAACCTTCATTTCAATATCACATTCCACAACAAAAAAATCTACAACGACTTAATCAAAGCAATAATAATAATAATAATAATAATAATAATAATAATAATAATAATAATAATAATATACCTCCATCAACAAATAATGATACACAACAAAAAAATAAAAAAAATAATTTAATATCAATCTTTGATGAGGATGAAATTTTTTCAGATGAAAATACAAAAGGGAAACCATTGAACGGCGTAAATAAGGAAATTAAAAATGATCATGTAAACGTTACAAACAAAGCAACAGATCATTTCCATATATTTAATAATAACAATAGCAACAATATTAACCATAATTATAATAACAATAATAATATATTGAAAGAAGATCCTAGTGTTGATGATATAGTTAATTCTCAAGAAGGTGTGGATCATTTTAAAAACAAAAGTTTTTTAAGTAAAAGATTAGAATTCGAAGCTCCAATTAGTAAAGATAATCACCATAATAATGTAAATAATAATGTAAATAGTAATAGTCATAATAGAAATGAAAATGATAAATCTAAAATTTCAAACCCAATGACAAAACCTGGATTAGATTTAGATTTCGATAGTTTGATTGAAGATGACCCATATGCAGATTTATATGAAAAAAGTAAAAAAGAAAGAGAGATTAAATTACTTGAACATCAAAGAATCTTGCAAGATACGAAACAGCAACAGCAGCAACAAAAATCAAAAGAAAAACAAGCTATAAATACCGATTGTATACCTATAGATGATGATGATGATGATGAAGATAAAATTCAACATAATACTTCAAAAAGAGGGTTATCACTTATTAAAATTTCAAAACCTTTGCCAAAACAAAATCCAGGACCAACCTTAAAGAAAACTAGATTAAAATTTGAAACCGATATTATAGACATTTCAGATGAAGAAAATAATGGTAATGACAGCAACAACAATAATAAACAAGCAAGTTTTAGAGTAGAGCCAATCGATTTAGAATTAAAATGGGATAATGTCAATAATCCAAAAAGTTCAGTTAAACCAAAAAGGAATAGTGCTCAGCAAGTTATAATAGATTTTCAATTGGTAGATAGGGATAAATTTGGTACAACCCATCCAGTGCCACTATTACAAGAAACCGAGTCAGCTATAAATGTATTTAAGCAATTTAAAGGTGAAAGAAACTCAAAAGAGGAAACATGGAAGTTTCATATCTATTGTTATCAAAATATGGTAAAGCAATTAAATATATTAAAAAATCAACATCAATGCAGAATCCAAATTATTGAAGTACCAAATGAAGTTTTCCATTATTTGTCTAATCCATGGTATATAGAAAAAAAAAGATTACCAAAACAACAAATACACCAAGAGGAACTATTTGATTGCACCAGGGTACCCATTAATTTATTTTCAACCCTACTACCATTTCAATTAAAATCATTAATATTTTGTACACAGGAGCTTAATGGTAGGTGCCTGGTTGGCGACGAAATGGGTTTAGGTAAAACTATTCAAGCTTTAGCAATTGCATCATATTATAAAAGCGAATGGCCACTTTTAAGTAAGTAGTCTTATATCAATAAACTGTAAACTAAAAATATTTAATACTAAAACTTATAATTATATAGTTGTATGCCCAAGCTCTTTAAGATTAGGTTGGTCAAAAGAAGTTGAAAAATATTTCCCGGAGATTGCCGGTAATATTAGTGTTATTATGACAGGCGAGGATAAAGCAGATTCAATCGTTAATATTATATCATATGATCTGGTATCAAGATTGCTTGAAAAAGAATTATTACCAAAGAAGTTTAAAACAATTATTTGTGATGAAAGCCATTATATAA
This sequence comes from Dictyostelium purpureum, assembly GCF_000190715.1. Lineage (NCBI taxonomy): Eukaryota > Evosea > Eumycetozoa > Dictyosteliales > Dictyosteliaceae > Dictyostelium > Dictyostelium purpureum. The sequence continues at coordinate 23,371 of NW_003519710.1, read as the reverse complement.
AGAGTATTCAGGCAAATAGAACAAAGAAAATGCTGCAATTAATTCAAACAGCATCTAAAAGAATATTATTAACAGGTACACCGGCGTTATCACGTCCAATTGAATTGTTTCCACAATTACTTGCATTGGGTGCACCAATTTATCAAAAGCAACTTGATTTTGGTTTAAGATATTGCGATGCTCACAAAGGTAGATATGGTATGGACTATACAGGAAATGGTCATTTGCAAGAACTCCATGTTCTATTGCGTGGTATAATGATTAGAAGGTTAAAAGTTGATGTGCTTCATGATTTACCACCAAAACATCGTATTAAAGTGGTAGTGGACACACCAACCCAAATGCAGTCAACTCTGGGTAACGTTTTTAGTAAATCAAATAAAATTTCAATGTTTCAACAATTTAAACAAAACCAAGACGAGTCCAATGGTTTAGTTAAAGGTCAAATTATGGAGTTGTATCGTGAAACTGGTAAAGCAAAATTGAAATCATCTTGTGAATACATTTCTAAACTTATTAAAGAGAAGGAAAAGTTTTTAATTTTTGCTCACCACAGCGATATCATGGATGGATTAGAAAGCGCTATTCAAAAGTCAAAGGCTGGTTATATTAGAATCGATGGGTCAACTCCTGCAGTCCTTAGACAAACTTATGTAAATAAATTTCAAACTAATTCATCATGTCAGGTTGCTTTGCTTAGTATCACCGCTGCAGGAACAGGTCTCACTTTAACTGCCTCCAACTTGGTTGTGTTTGTCGAGCTCTATTGGACACCGGGCGTATTGCGTCAAGCAGAGGATAGAGTTCATCGTATTGGTCAAACTAAAGATGTCTACATTCATTATCTAATTGGAAAAAATACGCTCGATGATCGTATTTGGCCAATTATTTGTAATAAGCTTGAAGTCTTGGGTGAAACATTAGATGGTCAAGAAGAAATCCTTCGAACAAGAGATATTGATGTTCGATCAAAAATCGGTGGTAATACAATTGATAGATATTTTGTTGGTAAAGATGGGGCTATAGATTTAGAAAAAGAGGAAAATTCAGATGAGGTTATTTTCGATCTTATTGGTGATGATCCAGAATTAAAAGTTTCTTTTGGCGATAATAATAATAATAATAATAATAACAATAATAATAATAACAATGAAGATGATGAAGGCACCGAAGATGAAGATGAATATAAAAGCAATTTAAAAAAACAAAAGAAAAACCCAACTAAAAAAGAAAAAAAAGGAAAACAAAAACAAAAACAGGATCAACAGCCATCAGGTCAAAATTCCACAATTCAAATTAATGCCAATTATTCAAAAAATATTAATCCAAATTTTTATGATTTTGTTAAAAATAGAAAATCTATTAATGATCAAAATAATCAAAATAATCAAAACAATCAAAACAATGATAGTCTAAATACCAATCATTTTAATAACAATATAAACCAATATCAGCAATATCAACAATATCAGCAATTTCAACAATATCAACAGCAGCAGCAACAACAACAACAACAACAACAACAACAACATCAACAACAACAACATCAACATTATCATCAATATAATCATAATCTAGTATATCAACAAAATAGACCAATGCCAAATATGAATAACAACTTTAATATAAATCAAGGCTTTAGTTTTAATAATTTTCAAAATAGAGTACCAAATATTAGTTATAGTATGAATAATAACAATAATATGCAAAAAAACACTATAACACAATATTTTTTACCAAAAATAAATGATAACAACAGCAATAACAACAATAATAATAACAATAATAATGATAACCAATCTAAAATTACCCAATATTTTCTTCCTAAATAATTTAAACTATTGGTTTTTAATTGGGACTAATATTTAAATAAAATATAAATGTAATTTATTTTTTTTATTTTTTTTATTTTTTTACAATTGTTATAAAGTAAACCTATTTCCACAATTTAATTTACTTCTATTTATTTGATTATTATTTATTTATGTTTCTATTTATTTGATTGTTTATTTATTTTCCCATGGAGCTGAATCTGGATATAACGATTCATAAAATTGATTTATCTTTTTAAATATTTTACTATTATTTACAGAGTTTGGTGCTAGTAAATCATTTAAACAAATTGTTTTATAACCTTGCACATTTTCTAAGGCATCTTTTAAAACTTGATCAATATTATTTTCATTTAATCCAAAATACATATTATTGGCTGGTTTTACATAGTATTTTGAATATCTTTTGGTGAATTGGTTATAAATAAATGGAATTTGAATATCTGATATATTTCTAAATTTATTAGATGAAGTTATTTCTAACTCTTTTGATATTTCTTGATTCATTATCAGCCATATTTTTCTATTAAAAACTTGAACACCATGTTGAGCATTGTTTCTTTTGGCCAAACCCCAATATTTATCTAGAATTTTGTTTGAAATTATTAATGATTTGGTCCAATCGTCATAATGAATGGTATCCATTGGAGAAAAACTTGATATCTTTTCATTTGTCTGAAATAAAAACTGATTAAACTCTTTATCAAAAAAATCTCCGACCATAACCTTTTCCCTAAAAAATAAATCATCGTTACTATACAAAAAACAGTTTGAAACCTCTTCAGGTAAATTCCAAAAATTTGATTCTATTGAATTTGAATTAAATGTAGGTAAATGAGATCTAAAATAAAACATTAATATCACAATTTATAGATTATTAAAAAAAACTATAAAGTTATAATTATAACTTACTTTTTGGGGAAATATTGATCATGAAATATAAATTTAATATTTCCATTATTAGAAGTATTAAACCAAGATGGAATTTGATTTGCTGTAATTATATATATGTTTTTGATCCATGGGGCATTCTTTTTGACACTTCTTAAAGAGTATTTTAAACTTCCATAATCTCTATATCTAGCTGAATCATAATTACTTTCATCTTCTTCATTTTGTATTTTATCTTCTAAATTTTTAAAATATTTTAATCGTGTCTCAATATGGTTGGGGTCACTACCATTTACCCAGGTGTATACTAGATCGACATGTTCGCATTCTCGAAGTAATATATTACTTTTATTTAAAGGTTTATGATTATATAGAATATATTTTTTATTTACATTTAAATTATTAATATTATTGCTTTTATTATTATTATTTGTATTATTTTTATTATTTGTATTATTATAAATATAATTATTATTACTTTCGTCTATCGTTAGTTTGGTATTCAATAAAAAATTTATTGTAAAAAATAAAAAAAATATTAAAAATGATACTATAACAAGGATTTTCTTTAGTCTAATTATCATTTTAAAATAATTTAATAAATACTGATAAAAAAAAAAAAAAAATATATTTTATAAAGTTTTTTTTAATTAATGGTGTGTTATATTTATTTATTTATTTATTTGTGTGTGTGTGTACAAGTAAAAATTTATTTAATTGAAAAAAAAAAAAAAAAAGAGTGTGTGGGGTAAATTTAAATATGAAAAAATTATTAAAAAAAAAGGAAAAAATAAGTATAAAAAAAAAAATTATTAAATTAGTTGTTGTGTTAATTGTATATTTAATTTTTTTATTTTATTTTTTTTACCGTTATAATAATTTAAAAAATTTTAATTTTTTAATTTTTTTTTTAATTTTTTTTAAATAATTTCATTTTTTATGTTCACTAAATTTGTATCTTTAATATATCTTCATATTGTAATTTTAATTACACTTTATAAATATTCCACACGATCTTTCCAAATATCGATTTTTACCTAGATTTATTTAATAAAAATTTAAAAAAAAAATAAAAATTAAACAAAAAAAAAATTAATTAATTTTTTTATTTTTAAAAAAAATAAAAATAAAAAAAATGGCAAAAAAAGCAGCAGCAACACCTTCAAAGAGGGTTGGAAGAAAAAGTAAAAAGCAAATTGAAGAGGAAGAACAAGAAGAAATAGATGTATCTTTAGAGGAAGAAGAGGAAATAGATGAAAATGAAGAGGAAGATGATAGCATAATCTATGATACAGAAGAAGATAATGGTACTACTAGTAGTGTTGAACCAGAGGAAAAGTTTTATATTCCACCAACCGAAAAAGGCAAAAGATCAAGCAAAACACTATCAGGAGGTAAAACATCAAAACAGATTACAGAACAAATGGGTGAAGAATCATGGAGTGACATGTACCAAGAGTCAAGATGCCAACAAATATCACCAGGAGAATATTATATGCAAACTGAACTGTATACCGAACAACAACTAGAACAATTATCAGGTGAAATTCGCCGTCATCCTTCACTAGCAGAGAAATCATACCACTTTTTGTCATTTGGTATTCATACTAAAATACAGCATCAATGGATCAGAATTATCATCTCATTGTTAATTCTATTTTCTTTGGTCGCTATTATTTTCTATTTGCCATTGCCACATCTAAAACACATTAATCTGTCACCATCTGGGCCATCTATACAAGCATCATCAAAAGATATCGATAAAGAAAGCTTTGACCCTTACTCCATAAAGCTAACCGCATTTAAAGATAATTGGCGTCGTTTCTCAATATTGGGTACCTCAAATTTCCTTTGTTCAAATTACAATTTTAACCCAATTTCAAACCCGAGCACAGATCAAAATATTCCAAAAGAGTTCACATCAATGCAAGAGTTAAAAAATTTAAAGATTTTTGGATCATGCATTCTCTTTGGTATTACATTGTTTGTTTCATGGTTAATTGCTGCCCGTCTATCCGAGAAAGAGATCATTATCAAATCAAACATTACCCTTCAAATAATTCACTCTCTTTTAACTATAATAGTTATCCCATTAATTACTATGGTACTCTGCTCGATGGTACTCTTGTACATTGTCCAAACAGTTCTCATTGGTACACAGGCCAACGGTCGTGAGGATACATTCTATTGCGTCAATCGTATATCCGTAACAATGTCAGAATTAGGTACACTAGCACCCATTAGAGAATTATTTTTAGGTAGTGCTGGAATTGTAATTCGTATAGTCAATTTCTTTTATCATTTACCAATAGAATCATTGGCATTACACGACAATGCTGATGGTGGTCTCAGTACAAACGAAATGAAATTTGTATCATTCTTATGGACCATTATTATCGGATCAACCATATACCATACCCTAATGATCGCTAGCTATGTCTACTCTATTTTCCACGAGTATCCAAGTAATAAAGATCTTTCTAAAAAGTCATCTGCTGGATCAGCCATCGCTAGAGCCGCTGTAAATACATCAAACAATGCATTCGACCCAGATTCACTTAGCTTACTCAAGTTAGACCTTAAATTCCTTCCATCATTCATCCCAGAGGTATTGTTAACATTAAACTTTATCATAGTATTGGCTTGGTGCCTTGTAGCCTGCAGTCTTTGGGTATTTGGAATTCCTCCAAACTTACATATACACGAAGGTGAAATCTTTTATATTGCTCTCTCTCTTACTCCATTAATTAAATCAATCTACAGCCTAATAATAATTGACCAAAAAAAAGATAAAATAATTAAAATTCATAAAAAGAATACTTGGAAATCAGAACCAGAATTAATTGATCAAGCTTTAAATACATCAAATAATAATCAAGAATAAAAAAATAATAACATTTATATTAATCAATAATAATAATAATAATAATAATAATAATAATAATAATAATAATAATAATAATAATAATAAAAATGACAATATATTTATAAAACTAATCATTCAAATATATAATACCACCACCTACTTTAAATAAATAAATAATTTATATTTAAAAAACGTCATCAAAAACTCATTTTAGAATCTATAAAAAAAAAAAATAAAATCATTTTTATTTTTTTTTTATTAATAGATTTTAAAACTATTTTTAATTTTATATTATTAAATAGAAAATTCAATTTTACTTCATTCTTAATTTTAAATTTTTTTGGTGTGTTTATCTACAATAAACTACCCTTCAGCCACTCATATATGTCTATTTTATTATTGAATATTTATTGAGTTAATAGTAACAATAAACTCCCAGATTATACACATCCCCTTTTCATTTACACATAAACAAAAAAAAAAATATCTTTATAAAAATATCCAAATAAAATATTAAAATTTAATAATTTACAATATAATATCATTAATTTAATGATTGATATTGTATAGTTGTATCAATCATTTTTTTTTTTTTTAAAATAATTATTGTCAAAAATAATAATAGTAATAACAGTAATATTAAAAATAATAATATTAATTATTATTATTATTTATACCCCTTACACTTATAATTATTTATTTTGACATAAAAAATAAATAAACCATTTTTATAAATGATTAAATAATATTTGTGTGTGTGTATGTGTGGGAGTGTGTTTTTATATATTTATATAAATAATATATATATTTATTTTTAAATAATTTCAATTTTAATTTTTTTATTTTTTTTTATTTTTTTTATTTTTTTTTTAAATTATATTTTTTTTCTTATTTTTTTAAATTATAATTTTTCTAATTTTTCTATTTTATATTAATTTATTTATGATCTAATTTAAATTTATAAATATTAAATTGATATTTATAATTTTTATTTCGTTTGGTATATATTTTGTTTAAACAATAATAACTACAGGTTTTTTTTTTTTCAAAAGGCAAATGCATATAAATTACAATTAATAAATTATATAATATAAATTATAATAATACGTCATTATCAAATATAATAATAATATAAAATATAAAATATAAATATAGTATAATATAATATACAAAAAAAATTTTAATCACATAATAATATAAATAATATACTTTATCAAATATAATAATATAAATATATAATAGTATTACAAATTAAATATATAATATAAAGGAATAATATGAATAGAAACAATATTAATTCAAACAGCAATGGTAGAAGTATTGGTGGTATAAATAAAAGTAATACTCGTAGTAATGGAAATCGTTCATCAAGAAGTAGCAATAGAAATTCAAATGTTACTGGTTCAGCATCACAAGACTATTATGACGATGATGGTATAGTTGTAGCAAAAAAACCACCCTCACAACCAACAACAATTAATGATTTAAAATCACCTGCATTAAACTCAACAAATGGTAATAACAATAATGGCAGTAGAACAAAAATTAATTCAATAAACACCATTAACAATAATACAACAACAACTACAACAGCCCCAGCTACTGGCACATCACCAACTGGTTCACCAAGTAGTCCAACCAGTAAAAAAGCAGCAAGCCCATACCCCAACGGTGTAGTTGAAAATATGGCAATGGGTGGTTTGGCTGCATCCAATGTAAATAGAGAAAGTGGTGGTCATTTTGGAAACTATGTACCATTTTTAAGTAAAGATTTTATGCATAATATTATTGGTGTACCAAGAACACCCTTGGGACATATGAGACCCCAAGACGTATACGAGCAAACACAACTAAGAAAACAACAAATGGAAATGGGAGCATTTATTCAAGATGATGAAGAATACGAAGATGATGAATATGAAGATGACGGCGATGAATATGAAGAAAGCGATGAAGAGGATGCTAGCTCACCAGTTAGTAGCAATGGTTCAATGAGAAACTATTCAGACTATCAAGATATTGATGAAGACGAAGCATTACAGAGAGCAATAAATGAATCTTTAAGATTATCAACAACTACAACATCAACATCATCATCAACAACAAAACAATCAACCACTTCATCTAGACAATCAAAACCAACAAACCTAACACCAAAAAAATCAGCATCATTACCAACATCAAAAAATAATAGTCCTGCGACTAATAAACCAAATTACCACCATCACCAACATTCAAACTCATACTCACATCCATCCCAAATGCAACCACCAATGTCAACATCACCAACAAACAATAATAGTAGCAATCAACAAAGAAGAAAAGTTAGATTTGACTCACCAACTGATGAAATTAAAGATTATTACTCATCATCATCATCATCAACTACTAGAACATCAAACAATCAGCCTCAACAAAGCAATGTATATAGCGGAGATCAATTTAATAATAATATAAATACCAATAGAAATAACTATAGAAATAAAAATATAAATATTAGTAATGATAGCAGTAATTCAGATGAAAATGAAGAATTGTTTTATGAAAATAATCCAGATGCACATCAATATCTATCACAAAGAGATAGTAGAAGATTAGAGGAGAAGCATATGATTAAAGAATCGAGAAGAATTAGAGAAGAGCAAGAAAGAGAATTTAACGAATCACTTAGACAAGATAGAAAAAAGAAAGAGGAGGAAGAGGAAAAACAGCAATTAGAAGAAGCTATGAAACTTTCAATCGAAATGGAAAAACAAAATCAGCTTCAATTAAAAAAGACTCGTTTACCAGACGACCCAACTATCGGCTTATCACCCGAACAAATTAAACAATCTCCAATTAAAATATGTGAAGTTATCATATCATTACCTCCAGATGGTGTAAGAATCAGTAGAAAATTTTTTGTAAATAATACCCTTCAATCAATTCGGGACTGGATTGATATTTACTTAACGGAATCAAACTCCTCTATTGATATAACCACATATGAAATGGTCACCAATTTCCCAAAAGAAACTTTATCAGATAATTCAAAAACACTTTTAGATTTAAATTTATTCCCTCGTGCAATTTTAAACCTAAGGGAACCTTAATAAAAATAATAATTATAATAATAATAATATTAATAAAATTTTATTTATAAATAATAATAAAAAAAATTATTTAAAAAATTTTAAAAAGTGTATCAGTTTTTTTCTTTTTTTTAAATCATATTAATATCATATCTATTTATTTTTTTTATTTTTATTTTTTTTAATTTCATTAATTTTTTCTTATTTCAAAAAATTTTACCCCTTTATTTTTTTTTTTAAATACACAATAAAAAATCTATTCTTTCATATCTAAAAAGACAAAATACTAATAATTAAATAATAAAAAATTGTTTACTTTAATTAAATCAATATACATAATAAATAATATATAATAAAACAATAAATATAATAAATACATCATATTAAAAAATAGTAATAGTAATATTATTAAAAATAATAATAGTAATAGAATAGTAATAGTAATAGTATTTGTAATAGTAATAGTAATTATTAAAAAAATAAAATTTATTAAAATAGAATATGTTTCAAAGAGGAATTTACCCAACAAAATGGAAAGAAACGACTGAAGAGGTTTCACTTGTAGAAATTAATAAAGAAGATTCAGAATATAGTCAAGTAAAAGAAAGATTTGATGAAACATTAAGTAATGATTTTAAAATTGAAAAAATTGAAAGAGTACAAAACAAATCAATTTGGAGGAGCTACTATAGCTCATTAGAAGATTACAAAACTAAATATAATAATGTAAATGAAAACTTTCTCGAATCAACATTATTTCACGGAACAAGAGGGAATGATCCGACTATGGTATATAAGAATGATATAGGTTTCGATATTAAAAATTCAAGTGATGGTTCATTTGGCGTTGGTTTGTACTTTTCAGAAAATGCAAGTAATTCTCTTTCATTTAGTCATGAGCTCCCAAATGGCCAATTTCAATTCTTTTTATGTAGAGTAATTTTAGGAAATGGTTCCAATGTCTCAAATCAAGATTTAATAGAATGTCAAGATAGTATAAAAAAAGATGGTATATATGTTTTAAAAGAAAATAATAGATCTTATCCAGATTATCTTATCACTTATTCAAAAAAAGAAAGTGCAAATAATAATAAACTTCCAAACACAAAAACAACAACAAGAGCAAATAAAAAAAAAGAAAACAATAAAAATAAAAATGATAAAAATAAAAATAATGACAGTGATGACAATATTAATGATGAAGAAAGAGAACTTCAATTGGCACTATCCCTTTCAATGCCTGAACATGATGAAGATTACGAACTGGCATTAGCTTTACAACTAAGTGCGCAGGACTACACCGGAGAAAATAAAAATAAAGATGATATAACAACCACCACAACTACTACAACAACTGAAATAGACAACCCATATAAAAAAACAACCACTACAACATCAAATACCAACAGTACAGCTAATTTCGAAAATTCTGAAGAATATGACGATTATGAATTAGCATTGGCTTTGGAAATAAGCAAAGCAGAAAGTAACATTAATACTTGGACAAATAAAAAAAGAAATAATTCTAATGATGAAAACAATGATTCTGGTAATGAATCTAAAAAAAAAAAGAAAAAAAATTAAATAAAATTTAAATAAACTTTGCAAGTTTTTATTAACCATAAATTTTTTTCATAGTTTTTAATTTTTATTTTTTAAATTTTTTTTTTTTCGTTTTTTAAATTTTTTTTTTTTTTTAATTTATATTTTTACAGTTTATTATAAAATGACAGATAACAAAACAAAAAAAAGATCAAAAGATGAGATATCTGGGGATGAAGATAGTAAAAAAGAATTAAAAAGAATTAAAACAGAAAAGAAAGAAAAGAAAGATAAGAAAGATCAAATTGAAAAAAAAGAAAAATTAGAAAAAAAAGATAAAAAAGATAAGGAAAATATAAAAGATAAAAAAGATAAGAAAGATAAAAAAGATATACAAGAAAAAAAAGATAAGGAACCTACGAAAGAAAAGAAAGATCAAGAGCATCAAACAGATAAAAAAGACAAAAAAGAAATCAATGATGAAGAAAACTCTATGGGATGACAAACTAGAACCTAAACAAAATAATCAAGTTAATGGAATTAATGAACCTAGAGAAAATAATGAAAATACTGAACCTATTGAAATCGAAAAAGAAATTGTAAATGAAGAATTAAAATATAATGATAAAGAAATTATGAATAAAATAAATTTTAAGAAATATACATGGTTAGAGGATATTAAAGAATTTTCTAATATTATCTGGCCAAATAATGTCGATGAAACACCAGTCATTTTAGTAATATTTACAGAAGAAGAATGTAATAAAATATTAGAGCTTTTACCAACCATATATCATCACGAATTTAAGGTTCCAGGCAAACCCAGTTTAAAAAGATTTGTTGTAGGTTTTGATACTGAAGGTCATATCCCTTACTCTATTCAAATTTCAACCAAAACTGTATCAGCTGTTATATATATTAAAGCAATCGGAAAACTCACAGAACCACTCAAGCAACTCTTAAACGAAAAACTTACAATCAAAGCAGGTGTCGGTATAAAAAACGATTTTGAATCCATCGAACAAATTAACAAAGAATTAAAGTGCAATTCAGCTTTAGATGTTGCCTGCTTATCATTCAGAAACGGTTTAACAAAGAATTATTTAACACTTGACATATTAGCAATAGATTTACTCCGTTCAGAAAAATATAAATTTAATAGAGTTTATCAAACTCACCCAAAAACTAAAGATGAGTGGATCAAGTTCACCCTTGAAAGATTACATCAACATAAATATGCAGCTATAGATGCTTGGTTAGGTTTGAAATTAGCGGAAACACTTTATTTAAATTTAAAGAACGAATCTAGTTTTTATGATTGGTCAAAGAATAATTTAACAGGTAATTTTAAATATAAAGATAAAAATAATCAAAACAACAAATCAGACTTTATAATCAAATTTGACGAAAATAATAATTATAATTACTTTCCAAATAATAATAATAATAATAAAACCTCAACAAATAATGTAAATAATAATAATAATAATAATATTTTTAAAAAAGAAATTAGTGAAGAAAAAAAACTAAACTATGAAAAAGCCAATAACCATGAACATGAAAAAAAACTAAAACAAATTAAACAAGGTTCAAGAAGACCATTTGTATAATAATTTATATAAATAAAGTTTTTTTTAAATTATTAAGTAATTTTACATTTTTTTTATTAATTAGATTGGTTTCGATTTTAATGAATCTATTTGTAATAGTAATTCATTAATTTGGTTTTTATATAAATCTTTCATATCCATAATATCCATTCTTAATTCGTTTACGGATTCTTCTTTTTCGCCCAATAAAACCAATGATGTTTGGTATCTTGTTTCTAAATCTTTAATATCCTGTTTTTGTTGTTTTAAATCTTTGCATTCTGCTAATAATTCCTCGTTATAAGTCGTTAACTTAACCAATTCGTTTTCAAGTTTTTCTAAATTAAAAAGATAAAATATTAATATTATTATTATAAATATTTAAAAAAAAAAATATATTTTTATACATACTCCTTGAGGAATCTAATGACTGGATTTGATGTTGTAATGATGCTACCTCACCTTCTTTTTGAGATAATGTTGCTTGTAAAAATTCTAATGAAGCTGGGAAGGAAGCGTTATTTAAAAAGTCATGGGTACTTGGAGTTTTCTTCAAACCGCCATAAAAGCTTGATTTTGATGGAGTTGAAATAGGAGTTGTATTTTTATCATAACCAATACTATTTGCTAAAGGATTTGATAACTCTTGTGAAGCATTGATACTATTACCATTAGACTGTGGGGGTGATGGTTGTAATTGTTGTTGAATTAAAAGCTGTTGATATTTTTTATTAAAGTTTAGTGACTCTTTTTCATAAAATTCTTTTTCTCTTTGTCTTCTTTCTTCTAAATCCCTAATCTCTTTATTTAAACCATTAATCTTTGATTCACTTTCATTTAATGTTGACTCTGAATTTTTTAATTTATCCTTAAACTCTTGAAGTGTAGCTTCAAGATCCTGAATCTTTTGTTGGTCATCTTGTTGAGTTGATTTTAGTGTCTCAATATCCCTAGCTAATGTCTTTAATTTCTTTTTATCGTTTTTACTTTCGGTTTCTAATAGTTTAAATTTCAATGTTAATTCCTCCAGTTCATTAATGATTTCTTGTTGATCTCTAAGCACCTGCTCGGCCTTTAAACGCTCTTCACGGATTTGTTGATTTAGATTCTTTTCTAATGCTTCCCATGTTAATTGACGCTCATTAAACTGCTCCTGCATTGACTCGATCTGCTTTAACAATGGACGGGTAGCTTGAGGAATTGATGAGCTCAATTGATCATTTCTAACCTCTGCATCTCTACATCTTTGTTGAAGATGCCCAATCTCTTTATTATGTTCCTCTTCCTTCCATGATGCTTTTTCATTATTTCTATTTAGAGTTGATCTTAATTCTTGAATAATAGTTTCTAAATGCTCAATCTTTTCGGCATAGTCCTTTTTTTCTTGATTATAGATCATTTGACACTCGTTTTTAACTCTAACTCTTTCTTCTTCGATTTGTTTAGAGTAACGATCAATTTCAATTGAGTGATGTTTATTAAGATCGGATATATCTTTCCATGACTTTTCCAAAGCAGCTTGTAAATCAGTAGCTTGTCTAACTGCTTTCTCGGCCTCAAGCTCACGTTGATCAGATTTCTTTGATGCTGTATCGGTAACCTCTTTCATAGTATTAATAGTATCTTGATATCTCTTATCGCTCTCTTCGAATGCTTTTAATTTTTCTGATCTAACCAAAAGCAACTGTTCAGTATTATTAATTCTATCATTTAACATCTTGATTGTGTCTTCATTTTCTTTTAGCGTTTGCTTGTACTTTTTATTGGTTTGTTCTAACTGTGATATTTTAAGACTAAGAGCTGTACCCTCGCTTAAAATTTGGTTTATCCTTTCATCCTTTTCCTTCATAGTCTCTTGAACCGAGTCTGAAAACTGTGAACCACTCTTTAATGAATCTCTTTCTTTTGTTACTGATATTAGCTTTTTCTCTATCTGACCCAATCTTCTACTGAACTCTTCTTTTAAATTTTCCAAGCTTTCTTTTTTTGAATCTGTATTTAATCTATTGACATCTTCTAATAATTGGTCATTTATCTTTGTAAGCTTTAAAGTATTATTTGTCAAGTCACTAATCATTTTTTCTTTTTCTAACAAAATTCTTTTTTGTTCATTATTTACTATTGTCAAAATATTAAATTTATTTTCTAATTCTAAAAATTTATTATTAATATCTATATTATTACCATTATTATCATTATTTAAAAAATTATTATGATCATTATTATTATTATTATCATTGCTACTATCATTATTGCCATCATTATTACTGTCATTATCGTTGATATCTATATTATTGTTTAAATTACTATCTATAGTATTATTTTCTATAGTATTTTCTATAGTATTTTCTATAGTATTTTCTATAGTATTTTCTATATTATTATCATCATTATAATGGTCTATATTATTTTCTTGTATAATTTCTTTTTGGATTTCTATTGGTTCTTGATCAACTGACTCTTCTTCTATTTGTTGTATGGATTCTTTTTTAGTCTCTTTTTGAGAATTAATACTTTCGTCAATTAAATCTATACTTTGATTATCTTGAACAACTATATTTTCTGTAACATTATTTATATCAGCAGTAACCAATTGCTGCTCCATTATCTTTTCGTCGCTATATGCTTCTGTGGTATTTTCTTCAATAGTACCTTCCTGCATTGATTCAACTCTATCGTTAGATTCGAACTTCTCTTCCCCCTTTTCTTCCTCTTCTTCATCCTTTATATCATATAGTGGCCCCTCATTATCCTCTTCATCATCATTATCTTCAGATTTAATAAATATAGGTCCCTCTGGTACCTTAATTGATTTAATTGGAGAACTATCTTTAGACTGAACAGATTTAGTTGGTGAGACATCACTAATTAAACTACTATTTAATGATTGGGTTGGTTTTATTGGTGTAAGATTTATTGTTGAAATATTATGAGCTGTTATTGGTGTTGATATTGTAGTAGCTGTTGTTGTTGTCGTTGTTGTTGCAGCTGTAGTATTCGTATTGTTGTCATTTGTTGGTGCCTTTAAATCCTCCTTTGTTTTTTGTGGTGTTTGTGGCTGTTGTTTTACTGGAGTAGATGGTGATGAAAATGAATAGCCAAAGAAACTACCATCAGCAAACGATGTATTTGCACTACTATTGTTACCACTTGACCCATCCTCTGGTTCATCTGGTATACCGACTGCTCTATCTATTGATTTTTCAACATTCTTTATAACTTTGCCTAAATTACTTGTAGCTGCTGTAATATTAGAGATATCAAAATTTAATCCCCACTTGCTCATTATTTAACTTTTAAAATAATGAATGTATATATATAATTAAAAAAACATATAATATAAATTAAAACAATGTTTCGAACGAGAGATAATAAAAATAAAAAAATTGAAAAGTTAAAAAAAAAGAAAAATTTAATTTATAAAAAAAAATTAAAAAAATTTTAAAAAAATAAAATAAAAAAAAAGTTAAATATTTAAATTCTTTTAAATAAATAATATATATTTCTATAAAATATACAATTAATAATAAAAAAAAAGAAAATGGTCCAAATATATTATATTTTATATTTTTTTTTTATTTTTTTTTATTTTTATTTTTTTTTGAATATAAAAAAACAAATAATATTACATCGAAATTGTTATTTAATAATTTTTTTTTTTTTTTTTGTTAATCTAAAAAATTATTTTAATCAAAAGTAATTGGAACATCTTTCTTTGAACCATTAAGAGTTGCTGTAATTTTTGGATGTGACATTGCAAATTGCTTGAATTCATTGAATGATAATTTACCATCACCTACAAATTAAAAAAAAAAAAATATTAATAAAAGTCATTGAGTTATTATTATTATTATTATTATTATTATTATTATTATTATTATTATTATTATTATTTGTTGCTAATTTTGTTAATTATTTAATTGCCACTGTGATTATTATTGTTGTTTTATTATAGTATATTTTATATTGAATATATTACCATTGACATCTAATGATGAAAAAGCACCATCTGCAAAAATTTGAGCCATTTCTTCAGAGAAGTTATTTAAATCATCTTTATTAACTTCTTCATTAGTTTGATATGAAAGTGCTTTGAAACCTGAAATCCAAGCTTGTTGGAACATTTGTGATAATTCACTCTTTGTAATATAACCATTTCCGTCTAAATCGTAAGCCTTGAATGATACTACAATTTAATATATAAAAAAAAGTTAACATAAATATTATAACATTTAAACCATTTTAAATATCTCTAATGTTTTTCTTACATTCAAGTTTTTCCTCAACGGAACCTTTACATAAAATTGATAAGCCACTAATAAACTCTTGTAAATCTACACTACCATCTTTGTTGGTATCTAAAAGGTCAAATAATCTATCACCAAAAGGTGTATTATCGAGATTCTTTAAACCACATTGTTCTAATTTGGATAAACCATCTTTGAATTGTTGTCTGTTTAATGGAACCTTACCGCCATTTGAAAGCTCTGAGAAAACTTCAAATAATTTTTTGGCTTCTACTTTGTCAACTATAATTAAAAACAATTAATGAAATAAAATTAAAAATAGAAAAAAAAAAAAAAATTAGTAAATTTAAAATTAATGATATTATTACATTATTTAAACAATAAACTTACAATTGGTAGATTCTTGAAGCTTTTTAATTTGGTCATTATCAATTTCTATTTTTAGAAAATATTTCGATGTGATAAAAAATCGGAAATGATTTAAAATTAATATAAAAATATTTTTATATATAAAAAAAATTTTACCATATTTCTACATACTAAATTTCTTTGGTTGTTTTTGTTGTTTTGTTTGTGATTGTTTATTACCCATATTTTATATTATATATTTGTGTGTTTTATTAGGAATTTTTTAAAAATTTAAAAAAAAAAAAAAAAATTTTATAAAAAATTAAAAAAAAAAATTAAAGAAAATAAAAAAAAAAATTTTATTTAATTAAATAATATTTTTTTATTTTCTTTTAATTTTAGATAATTTGTGTTATATAAACACAAATTATTGCGGAAAAAACACAACACTTTCAGATCATCCAAAAAGATTTTTTCTATAACAATTAATATTTTTTTTAAATTTTTTAAAAAGGGTGGAGT
This sequence comes from Dictyostelium purpureum, assembly GCF_000190715.1. Classification (NCBI taxonomy): domain Eukaryota; phylum Evosea; class Eumycetozoa; order Dictyosteliales; family Dictyosteliaceae; genus Dictyostelium; species Dictyostelium purpureum. The sequence goes on along the minus strand of NW_003519710.1, from coordinate 6,463 downwards.
GAATATAAAACAAGAAATGAAGTGAAATAAAATTAAAAAAGCAGTAAAGTGAAACACAAAACAACTTTGAGAAAAAACTGAAAAAGGGTTTTTTTGATCAGATCGGTAATAAATATTTAATGTAACAAAAAATTAATATATTTTTTTTTATTTTTTTTTTTTTATATTACTAAAAAAATAAAGTTTGAAAAGTGGTGGTGGTGATTGTTGTTGTTGTTTTATTTAAATTTTTACAAGTTTGATCTAGTGGTGAATTTAACGACATCGTTGACATCAATACCAAGACCTTTACAGAGACGGGCACCTAAATCTTTATCGGCTTTATAGAAGTTTGATACGGCACGAAGAAGGATTTCACGAACAGTGACACCTTGCATGTGACCAACTAAATTACTAGCGAGACGTGATTTAGCACCTTCATCCATGAGTCTGTATAAGTTACCTGGTTGAATGAAATCATCATTTGGATGAGTGTATGGTTGACGAGCACCAACACCGCTGATTTCGAATTTGTGTTGAGTAAATTCTGGGTTTGGTTCTGGACCATTGAATGAGTTTGGTTGGTAGTTTGGACCTTTACCACCGTTACCATTAACAGCCATGAAACCATCACGTTGGTAGTTTTTAACACCACCTCTGGCGGCGTATGGGCAATTGATTGGGATTTGTTGATAGTTAACACCGAGACGATGACGATGGGTATCTGGGTATGAGAAGAGACGACCTTGGAGCATTTTATCGAATGATGGTTCAATACCTGGGACCATGTGTGATGGTGAGAATGCAGCTTGTTCGACTTCAGCAAAGTAGTTTTCTGGGTTACGGTTTAATACCATACGACCAATTGGGATTAATGGATAATCTTTGTGTGGCCAAACCTTGGTGACATCGAATGGATCGAAACGGTATTTGAAGGCATCATCATGTTCCATAACTTGAATTGAAACTTTCCAAGCTGGTTCAACACCTTTTGAAATAGATTCAAAGAGATCTCTGGTGGCTGAATCTGGGTCAGTTGATGAAAGTTTGCCAGCTTCTTCAGCGGTAAAGTTTTGAATACCGGTTTCTGAGATAAAGTGGAATTTAACCCATGATGCTTTGTTTTGTTGATTGACCATCTTTAATGTATGTGATGAGAAACCATGCATGTGACGGTATGATTTTGGTGTACCTCTATCTGAGAATAAAATCATAACTTGATGAGTTGATTCTGGGGTAAGACCTAAGAAATCCCAGAACATATTTGGATCTTTGCAATTGGTTTGTGGATTACGTTTTCTATTTGAGTGAAAAAAAAATTAAATTAATTTTATGAATTTTAAAATAATAATAAAAGAAAAATAATATTTTTTTAAAACATTAAAATATATACATATAATATTAATAAATACTTACTGTGTGTGAATGAAATCTGGGAATTTGCTTGGGTCACGAATAAAGAAAACTGGAGTGTTATTACCAACCATATCCCAATTACCTTCTTCAGTGTAGAATTTAACAGCAAAACCTCTTGGATCTCTTTCAGAGTCAGATGAACCCTTTTCACCACCAACAGTTGAGAAACGGGTAAAGATTGGAGTTCTTTTACCAACTTTGTTTAAAAATTTAGCTCTACACCATTTTGGAATATCTGGATTGGTAACTTCGAAATAACCATGGGCACCAGCACCTTTAGCATGAACAACACGTTCTGGGATACGTTCACGATCAAAGTGTGAAAGTTTGTCGATTAAATGAAAGTCTTGTAATAAGAGTGGACCTGGATTACCAACAGACATTGAATTTAAATTATTGTCTACTGGAGCACCATTTGATGTAGTTAAAACTGGTGTTGTCATTTTTATTAAAATATTTAGATAATATAAAATAAAAAAAAATGACTCTTTAAAAAAATTTTATGAATAAAAAAATTAAAAAAAAATTAAAAAAAAAAAAAAAATTAAAAAAAATAAAAAAAAAAATTTCAAAATTTAATTAAAAAAAAAAAAAAAAAAAAAAAAAAAAAAATGTAATGGGTGTATATAGCGAGTTTTAGTTCCTTATAGGGAAATATTTTTATTTGTTTTATAACATATAAACAAATCAAAATTTAAAAATGAAAATGATTAAAAATAAAACTAATATATCTTTTTTTATTTCTTTTTTCTTTCTTCTCTTTTTTTTTATAAAAAATTTTATTACAATAACAAAATAATAACAAAATTTTAGCAAAATAATAATAAAAATAAAAATAATAATAATAATAATAAACAATCATAATATGTTAAAATTAATATATTATAAAAAAAGAATTTGGTGGGTTGAGAGTGTGTGAATGTGAGTGTGGTGTTATTCTTTTTTTTTGATAAGTTTATATGAGGTTTGTGTTTTTAGTGTGGATTGAAATTATGATCTTAAAATAAAACATTATTTTATTTTTATTTTGAAAAAAACAAAAAACAAATGTAATAAATCAAAATAAAAAAAAAATATTACAGACCCACCAAAAACACACACACACAAAAATACTAACAAAAAAATTAAAAAAAACTCATATCAAATAACTTTAATATCATGCAAAACACATACCACTTTATATTGTGTTGTTATTGTGTTAATGAAATGTGATAATATTATAATTAAATTAAATTTAAATTAAAAAAAAGAAAAAAATTAAATTTATGATAAAAGTAAAACTATTTTTTTTATTTTTTAAATTATTTTATTTTATTTTTTTTTTTTTTATTAATATTATTTAAAATTTTTTTAATTTATAAATTAAATTATTAACATTAATAATAATAATAATAATAGTAAATAATAATAATAACTATTATATAATTAATAAAAGATAATAGTAATATCATTAAATAATTTATGTTTTGTATAGTATTTGTAAATATATAATTTTTTTTTTTTTTTTTTTTTTGTTTTTTTTTTTAATAACAAATTAATATCCTGTACATTATAAATATTTTTATATATAAATAAATAAATATCTATTTTTTTTTTTTTCTTTTGTATATTTCTGTAAATAATAAAATTAAATAATATATATTTAATTTCTCAGTATAAAATTTTCTCAGGCATTTTCCCTATTATCGTTTAAAAAAAAATTAAAAAAAAATAAAAAAAAAAATAAAACAAGTTTTTATTTTTTTTATTTTTTTTTTCTTTTTAATTCATTTCAGCTTTGTAATATAAACACATTTATCGTGGGTATTATAAATTAAATAATATGCGTTTTCATATTTTAAAGCATTTTAGCAATATTGTTATATTACTAAAAAGAAAAAAGACTTTTTAACAACATATTAAATATTTTCTTACATATAAAAAAATTTAAATATTAACTTTATTTTTTTATTTTTTATTTTAGATATATAACCAATATTAAAATTTATTTATTAAAACTTTATATTTATTTTATTTTTGTGTGTAAATATTTTTTTTTTATCCATATATAATAGTTATTTTATGTGTTGTTTATTTTTCTCAAGTGTTTTTATCCATATATAATAGTTTTTAAAAAAAATTCAAAAATATTTGTGTGTTAAATTAATAGTATAAAATAATAATAGTATTTATAAAATAATATAATAATATAGTAGTTACAATTATAATATAATAATAATAATAATAATAAAATAATGAATAAAGTAATGCCAAGATCTTTTTCACCACGTACTTTTATGGGTGACCATGGTATTAATATTTCAGATTGTAGTATAATAAAAGTTGAAAAAATTGTTGCACCTAAACCTTGGAAACCTTCACATTCTAGATCAACTTCAACAAATTCGAAATTCGTAGAAGAAAGTTTATTCGAAGCAGCTGGAAATGAAATTCAAACGATTATTTTACATTCACTTAATACATACGATAATGACTCCTCTTCTCCTTTAGAGCAATTGGAATCAGCAGCAAATAATTATAGCACAAACAGTAATAATAATAATAATAATAATAATAGCAGCAGTGGAGGCATAGTAAGACCAAATTTAGTTAAACCTAAAATTGTAAATAATAGTGTTGTTGGCTCATCTTCATTAGTTAACACAACAAATACAGCATCAATAACACCTATAGTATCGCCATCATTATCAAACCCTTCATCGCCATCAAACTATAAACAAACCTGTAATATATCAAATAGCAACAATAACGATAATAATATAAAAATAGCGAGTAAAGTTGACTCCTTAACATCAAGTTTGCAAGGAGCTCAATTCGAAAATAATAATAAAACCACTTGTACATTTAATAACATTACCTACTCATCCACCACAACCTCCGATGAAGATAGCTCTTCACTATATATAAAATCAACATATAATAGCAAATTGTTTTATTTTGAAAACTATGTAATCGATTCAACTTTAGTTCAAGATTCTTTAAATGTAAAGAATCCATTTTTTAATAGTAGCAATAGTTCATCATCACCATGTATGGTTATTGAACCATTAACACCTCCAACACGTACACATAATCCAATTACTCTCAATCAAGCATTCACAGAGAATGATATTGTTCATGGCGCCGAGTTAGGATTACTCTCAATCTCACCACCACCACAATCCTATTGTACAAAGCATCTTAAATCATCACCATCGTCCAATTCAACTACCACAGTCCTATTTTAGTTGGTTATTGCAGGTCATACCGTCATGTCCATATTGGTCCATCAAACCTTTTTCTTTTTTTTTTTTTATTTATATTCAAGAAAAAAAAAAAAAAAAAAAACATAAATTTTTTATTTTTTAAATAAATAGATATTATATTCATTAATTTAAAACTTTAAATGTTTAATTTTTTTTAATAAAAATTATTTAAATGGTATTTTTTTATTTACAACAATTAATTTACGTAATCTAAAATTATTGAACGACTTTAATGAACTTAGAAATAGAGTAGTATTTTAGTTACTATTTATATCCTAAAAATCGTTTATCATGACGGCTAACAAAAACATATGAGAGAAAAAATAAAATAATTTACACTTTCTTTTTTTTTTTTTATTTTTTTAAATTTTTTTATTTATTACATTATTTTTAATTTAAATTTTATCAATTTGATAAGTATATATTATAAAATAACCTTGATTATCAAATTATTATTTATTTCTTTTTTTCTATTGAAGTATATTTATTTAATTGAATAAATAAATTGTAAAATCATAAATAACAATTCAAAAAAGATGAGAATAATAACAGTCATTTCCAATCTATATGAACTTTTAGTTTCCAATTCTGATCTACAAACTGAAACCATATCGTTAATTGACGAGATGTTGTTATTAATTGAGTGGGATCGTTCTTTAATTTCTAAGTAATTTGAAGTTAAATTGTAAACTTGTTTATTAGTTGGGTTTTGACTAAAATAACTAAAAATTTAAATAAATACTATTAGTAAATTTACTTTAAGATAGAATAATTATTGAAATAATATTATATTATTATATATTTACTTTGAAGTGACAGATTTAAAGAGTGTCGAGTTTTTTGTAATGGATTTTTTAATTTTAAAAACTCCTCCAACTACAACACCCAATTGAGGATGAGAAATACCAACTGTACCCTTTTTAACAAGTTGGGATGGAATATTTTTAGTTAGATATAGAATTTTATTTAAATGTTCTTCTAATAGTGAGACCCTAATCGATTGCGATAAAGAATGGCTGATGCAAAGTTTTGTGTCATAATTATAGTCAGAAAGGAAAATTTGATCCTTGAAAATACATGTTTCATCTATCCCTTTTTCAAAAGTCATTTCATCGACCAATTTAGTTGATAGAGGATTGTGGAGAAAATTTTCAAATAAATTTAAAGTTCTAACTTGAAGATGTTGTGGTAAGTCCCAGCTAACAACTACACCATATTCATAAACGACGACGAGGGAGTGGTTCTTTTCAAACTCTTCTAATTTTAATTGTGATGTAGGTGTAGAGTTTGGAGTGGCACTATTAATTGGGGACTTTGGAGCTGGATAAAACTGGTTGTGTTGTTGATGTTGTTGATTATGTTGAAGATGTGGATAAAAATTTGGGTGTAGATATTGATTTGTAGGGTTTGTTGGTTGTCTATCTAAAGAAAAACCATATAAATTATTTGGGGATACCGTTGGAACATTAATATTATTGATGTTAGAATGGGTGTCAATTTTATCCATTTCGATTTCATTTGGTGGTGGAGATGACATTAACTTTGGTGAGTTTTCCCTAGATCTAGATTGGACGGATGCAGTGGTTACAGTTTGGTTCGATTTCTTTATAAAGAAAAAGAAAAAGTTTTTATAAGGTTGTGGTTTAAACCCTTTGCTCTCCAAAAGTTCAAAACAACCCATTAAATCTATAGATTCCGATAAGCAAAATGAGGATACTTTTTTATTTGATGGTGGGCCTCCCATAAAACTGTTGGCAGATCTACCAATGGTGATTAGTGCATGTGGAAGTGGTGAATAGTGTGCTGGAAATTATTCTCTTGAT
>NW_003519709.1:26801-33460 GCF_000190715.1 Dictyostelium purpureum | reverse complement strand
CATAGGTATATATAATATGTACCATATTTTGAATCTAATGATTCTATTTTAATAACTTTGTTTTCAGTTAATTGTAATCTACTAATTAAGGTTTTAATCTGATAGTCTGGGTTTGGAGCATAAACAGCAACATAGTCACCTGGTTGGTATGAGGAATTGGTATCATTAAGATCTAATGTCATTTCAATAACTCTTTTAATATCAACTTGAGATTCACTGTCATTACTATTATCTGTCATATATCTTGCGGATACAATTGTAGCAACTTGTTTACAACCCAATGACTCCATATTATCTCCATTGTTATTATCTGAATCTAATTCGATTTTAATTCTACATGCTGGCAATTCATTTGCATTGGTTCCAGCTGCTCTTTTTAATACAATCTTTTTTTTAGCTGGAGCTGAAGGTTGTGGTGGCGCTTCTGACATTATAAATTAAATTATTTTTTAATCAAAAAAAAAAAAAAAAAAAAAATATCCAAAATTCATTAAAAAATTAAAATAAAAAAAAAAATAAAAAGAAAAACTTAATGATTAGGTTATTCATATTGCAAATGGAAGCTCCCATCAACATAAATTTAGATATTATTTATAGAAAATTGGTGATCTTTATTATGTGCAATTTTTGTAAAAAAAAAATAGTTAAAATAAAATATAATATTGCATATTTTGATTCTTTATTTTTTATATTTTTGTTCATTATTTAAAATTAAAAAACTGGGGTGAATATTATAATCTAATCTTTTTTGGTGGATTATAGATTGAAATACCCATTTAGTCGAGACTATAGGGACACCAGTGTCTGAAGATATTTTATGGAAAGGAGTGTTGGTATACCTATCATCTAAAAGATAGACATCGGTCTTGCTTTTGGCAAACATACGCTTAACCACCTTGGCACCACATTTCCTTAAGATTGGAGACCAATCATCTATGAATGAACCGTTTCTATCTTGTGTTAAAATTTCTATTTTAAAATTAGAAAACAACTCCTTGATATTAAAATCTTCAGTTGGATATATGTTATTTTGGGTAAATACAGATTTACCAAATGGTAGAATATAATTGTCGAAAGGCTTTAACTTTTCCGGTTCACTAAAATCATATATCCAATCAACTTTGATACAATCAACCCCTTCTACTATACCTCGTATACATTTAATTGTTTTAGCCGATTCTGATGCCAATATCATCTTGTTTGGAATATTACCAATATGTTTATCACTTATTGAGAAAAAGGTATTTATGTTGTCATAAACTTTACCACTACCAAGAGTAATGAATTCAGAAATTTTTTCTATAAATAAATTACAATTAATACATAATTATAATAGATGAAATATAAATATAGAAAACTTACCTGCATCTTTATCAAAACCTGTTATTAAAAAATTAAGACCTTTAAATAATGTTGTTTTTTTTTGTTTCTTTTTTTTTGAAATAATTGGTTTTTTGGATTTATTTCCATTAATTGTATTTGAAATATCCCCCTCCTTATGGTTATTGTCAATATTATTGTTATTATTATAATTAATATCGATTTTATTATTGTTAATATCATTATTAATTTTATCATTTTTATCATTAATATCTTTTTCATTATCATTATCATTACAATTATCAATATCGTTTTCATTATCATTATTATTACTATTATTGTTTTTATTGTTTTTATTAATATTATTATAATTGTTATTACTATAGTTTTCCTCATTATTTTGTTTTTCAAAATGAACAAATTCATCTTCTTGTTCAGATTCTTCCGTATCTATACATATAATTTCTAAATTTCTTTTTTCTTTTACACTGACTTCGGTGTCACTATCTTCTAGTACTATACAACTTTCTTCATATTGTATCTCTTTTTTTACTAATGATTTTCTTGGTTCTAAAACGTGTTCCCAATTTTCTGGCCAAATTTTATTATTTATTTCCCCAAAAAGATTTTTATAAATATTTAGAGTGTGTTCATATCTTTTTGATAATAAATTGTTTTCTTCATCATCATCAAAATTAATATCAAACATATTTCTATTTGGATCTGTGTTTAAATTTGCCCCTATTAGTTTTAAAAAATCATTGTAGTTTCTTGTATCTAAAATATGATTTTTATAAAAAACCAAAAGCTTTTAAAAAATTTTATTAGTTATTATTTTTTTAATCTTTTTTTTTAAAAAACTTACCATTGGTGGTGGTTGTAAAAGAGTTGAGTCAAGATCGTTAGATATAACCCTTAGTGAAATATATTTAGCATATTCAGTAATCAGTTGAAAGTTTAAACTGCCATCTAAACCTGTATTACGCAATACTGAACTAAAATCTACTTTATTAGTAATCTTTATAAATAATTCTTGTGCATTTGTTTTATTAATATCGTGATTTGATAATTGTTGTTTTGAACTATTATCAACATCACTATTTTTAAAATCGGTTAGTTTACTGGGGTTAAGAACAGATCTTCTTTTTTGTGGATGTAGATCATCACTATTATTATATTTTTCCAAAAAACTAGATCTTTTCTTTTTAGCACCTTTACCTGAAAGAACTTTCTTAATTTCATTATTACTTAATGTATTTACACTTCTACCATTAATATATAAATCTTCATCCATTATTATTTTAAAAAAACTATATAAATAAAAAAAAAATAAAAAAAATAAAAAAAATTATTATTTGTATTGATGAAAGAAAAAAAAAAAAATGTGTATATTCATTTTTTAAAAAAAAAAAAAAACAAAAAAAAAACAAAACAAAACAAATTAAATAACTTAAAAAAATTTTGTAGTGGTAGTCCCTATTAAAAAAAAAGATTAACATAAAATTTAAAAAAAATATGAATAAAATAGATGTAGAACAAAAGAAAATTTTAATTTATTCAGTAACTTTTTTCAAAAAGAATATAAATAATGAAGGAAAATATTAAAAAAATATTAAAAAAAAATGATAAAAAAACCATTATTTTCTTTTTTCATTATATTTATTGAAAAAAAGTTTTGAAAGAATTTATTTTTTATTTTTTTGGGTTGTCATTTTAATATTTATGGCAATCGAGGGATGTTTTGGTGATGTCCCAATCTACATTGAATAACTGTGCCATTTACCATATTATAATATGAAGGTGTTAAACTTGGTATTATTAATGTATTTGTTTGAAGAATAAAAAAATTATAATCTATTCCATAATTCTGAAAAACAAAGTTTATCAATTTATATAATTGTGAATCCAAACCAATTTTAAAATGAACAGTTTGTGGAGGTTTTCCATTTCTTTCTATTTGACACTTTATTAAAATTTGAGATGGCGATGCTTGTTCATTAGGATCTCCTACATTATTATTATTTAAATTTAAAGGTGTATTCTTATTATCTATTATGTTATTACTAATCATATTATCAATATTATTATTATTATCATCACTATTATTATTATTATTATTATGTATGATGCCATCATTACTTGAATGTATATTATTAGTACTAGTACTAGTACTATTACCATTATCATTACTACTATCCATAAAATATGATTTGTTTATATTTTTTTCTCTTTCTTTTTCTCTTTCCATTTCTCTATATATTAAATTCTTTGCTCTATGATGCTTTTTATTTCTATCGTTATCATCTTTTTCTCTATTTTGTAAATCTTTTTCTCTATTTTGAAAATCTTTTTCTCTATTTTGTAAATCTTTCTCTCTATTTTGTAAATCTTTTTCTCTATTTTGAAAAACTTTTTCTTTTTGATTTAATAATGCAGATTCCTCATCTAATAATTTTTTTTGTTTTTCTAATTCATTTAATTCTAACTCCTTCTTTTGCAAATTTCTTACTTTAGAATCATTTTTTCCTGCATTATTTTCTTCAAACTGTGCATGTCTATTACTAAATTTATTTGTTTTTTCGTGTGTTAATGCTAAACATTGATCCCAATTATTTGGCCAAATTTTATTATTAATATTTGCAAAATTCTTTTTATAAATGTTTAAAGTGTGTTCATATCTTTTTGATAATAATTTGTTTTCTTCTTCATCATCGATTATTATATCCAATCTATCTGGGTCTGAGTTTAATTCTACATTAATTAATTTTATAAATTCAAAATAACTTTTGGTATCTAATATATGATATTTATAAAATATTTGAATCTATATAAATAAATGGTTTTGTTAATATATATATTTATATTGATATTTTTGTTTAGAAAAAAAACTTACCATTGGTGGTGGTTGTAAAATAGTTGAATCTAAATCATTGGATATAATTCTTAGTGACATAAATTTAGCATATTCGGAAACTAATTGAAATGATAAAGAGTCATCAAAACCTGTTCTCTGGGCTATGTCACAAAAATTTATTTTTTCAGTAATCAGTTTATAATATTTGTGTGCATTTAAATTGTCGAAACCTGTTGTTCTACTATCTTGATTATTTAATTGTTCGGGGTTGAATTTTAAATAATTTTTATAGTCATCAATGTTTTTTTCAATTTCGATTGTATTTTTACTATTGTTAATACTATTACTATTATTTATTATATTATCAATATTGTTTCTGCTTCTATATCTTGTATTAATATTACTATTGCTATAACTATCGGTTAGTTTAGAGGAGTTTAGAATTGATTTTCTTGTTGGGCGACTTAAATTAACACTATTGTTATAATTGTCTAAATAATCGTCCAATACTTTGTCCCCTGTATTTGATTTTGGTGTTGTAGTTGTCTTTGTTATTGATCCATAATATTTTGTTGTTGCAGTGGTGGTTTTCATATTTCTAGCTTCAATCTTTTCTTTCTTTAATATTTCAAATAATTGAGTGTAAACTGAAATCTTTGGAGGACACCTTTCCATTTGAACACCTTTGCTTTTTAGAATCGTCCTCAATTCATTATAACTTAATTTATTCAAAGATTTGATGATTTCCTCTTCCATTCTTTTCGTTTTTTTTTTTTTGTTTTTTTTATAATTTAAAAAATCTATTAAATAAAAATACACACATATACATAAATATCTTCTTCTTTAAAAAACAACAATAATAATGAGTGTTGTATAAGAGAAATGACAAATAAAATAAATATATTCTATTTAAAAAAAAAAAAAGAAATGATTTGAATTGGGTTGAAAAAAATTAAAAATTTATAAAAAAAAAAAAAAAAAAAAAAAAAAAACCAAATTAAAAAAAAAATTAAAAAAAAGTTTTATAAATGTGTATGGTTTAACACCCATAAAACTAATGGAAAAAAAAACAATAGATAAAGTGGCATAAATAAAGAAAAAATGAAATAAATAGAAATAAATAGAATTTTAAATTTTTTAAAAATAATATCATTATTTCGTTGTATCTAATTGAATATTTTAAAATAAACTAATATTCATAAAGATTTATTAAGTGATCCTCCACTTTATAAAAATTGGTCATGATTTCGAAAACATTTTCCTTATTTAAAATGATTGAGTTTCTTTGATTACCATATATGTATTTTATATTTATGCATTTAGTGATATCGGTTGATAGTAAAAAATTAAAGGGCAATATTAAGTTATCTCCGATGACAATTTGTCTGAATTGGTATTTATGGTTTTCGAGTATTTCTGATAGAATTTTTTGTATGTCCATTTGGTTGAATGCAATATTTAAATATGAGAGCTCGGTGGTTTGTGACAAATATTTTAAAAACGGTTCACTACATTCTATGGGTAAGTGATTTCTAATTGAAAGCTTTTTTAATTTTTTATTACCAGTTAAGTATGTTAAAAGCTCATTGTATATGATTTTAAATCTTAAATTTACATTTTGTAACTTTAAGCTTTTAATTCCTGGTACTTGAGATAAGGCCACAAAGAAATCGTTTCTCTTTATTAAAAAACCGTTCAGATGGACCTTTGTTAAGTGTAATAGTCCAGGTATTGCGCTATTGATAGCATCTTGAAATTGAATATATTCGGTAATATGGAAACCAATCTGATGGATATTGGGTCTATCTCTTATTGACAATTTCTTTAATTTTGAGCATTGTTTTAAATATTGCTCAAAATTTAAAATTTTATTTTTGAAATTGTTTACCTCTTGGTCATAGTCAAGATCCAATTCATGCATTATATAAGAATCTAAATAATAAAGTCCTAAGTCGAACCCGAAATCTAATGACTTCAAGGTGTCGCCCGAAAAACTTAAGAGTCTATTGATTATAAGCAAGTCTATTAATCCTGTTGCTTTTAATTTCTTTAAATTAAAATGTTGTTGAAAGTCATCATAAACATTTATATGGTAATATTTGGTTTTAAACTTTAAATCTAATTTCTTTTTATAAATAACGTCACCACTTATTTTTAAACCACCTGTTTCTATAACTTTTAAATTATTGAATTCCCCAATATTTCCCACATTGAATTGTTTTACTTGAATTTTTTCAATATTGTCTATAAAATAAATATCATTACTACTATTATTATTATTATTATCACTATTATTGATTTTATAGGTATCTATTTTTATTTTATTGTTTTTTATTAAATCTAGTTGTTTTTTATTATTTATTATAATTTTTTGAATATTTTTTAAAAAGAAATATCTAAATTCTTTTGAAATTGATAAATAATTTATAAAATTATCATAATCAAATAATAAATATTTTAAAATATATTTTATTATGATACTAAA
>NW_003519709.1:22949-26502 GCF_000190715.1 Dictyostelium purpureum | reverse complement strand
AAAATATTAATTTCCCTGATTTCCAACTTTCATTGATTTTTTGATTTTCGTTATTATTATCCATTTTTCATTTTCATTTTTCCATATTATTATTATTATTATTATTATTATTATTTATTATTATTATTATTATTATTATTATTATTATTATTATTATTATTATCATTATTATTATCATTATCATTATTATTATTATTATTATTATTATCATTATCATTATCATTATTATCATTATCATTATAATTATAATTATAATTATCGTTATCGTTATCGTTAGTGTTATTGTTATTGTTATTGTTATTGTTATTGTTATTGTTATTGTTATTGTTATTGTTATTGTTATCGTTATCGTTATCGCTATCGTTATTGATATTGATATCGTTATCGTTATCGTTATTGTTATCATTATTATTATCATTATCGTTATCATTATAATTATCGTTATCGTTATCGCTATCGTTATTATTATCACTATCGCTATCGCTATCGTCATCCCTATCGTTGCTATCATCTATATAATTACTGCTATCGTAATCGTCATCATTATTGTTATTATCATCTATATAATTATTGTTTTTATTAAACTTTTGTTGTTGTTGTTGTTGTTGTTGTTGCTGTTGTTGTTGCTGAAATTCAATTTCATCATCTATATCTATATAATATTTTTTATATACCTTTAATGTATTAAAATATTTATCTTTATTAGATTCACCAGTCTCTGGATCAAAATCGATAAGGGATACACCAAATAAATTTGAAAATTTAACATATAATACAGAATCTTGGATTAAAGCTTGCCAAAAAATCTATTATAAATGTAAAAAAAAGAAAAAATTAATATTTAATAATAATATAATGATGATAATATATGAATACATACACCAACCAATGGACTTGCTTTTAAATTATGAGATTCATTACAATAGTTACCATAAAAATCATTTGTCGCAAATTTTAGTAGGATGAATCTTACAAACTCAACTGCTAATTTAAATACATCGGTTTTTAAATCTTTTTCTAATAAATGCATTAATACCTTGTTAAAATTAAAGTTTTCCATAATATCGTTTTCTAATATTCTTATATTTGATTTATCAACAACGACTGGCTCGACATATTGAAATAAGGTGTTTCTAATGATTGGACTTTCATCTTCGTCATCATCGGTTGTATTTTCTTCGTCATCATCTTCGCTATAATTTTTATTTTTATTTTTTATTTTATTTTTATTTTTATTATAAAAAGTATCTGGTGATTGATTATTATATCTAAACATATTTTGTTGTTGCTGCTCTTCTAGTTGTTGTTGTTGTTGATTTTCCGATATATCCGAATACTGTGAACTATTTGAATCTGAATCGTCGTCTGAATTAATTGATTCTATTTCCGATTGGCTATCTTGTTCCTCAACATTACTTGATGAATCGTTGTCAGATGATTCCACTGATGAATCGAGTGTATCTGAATTTGAGGTTTCTTGTTCTTGATCTTGTTCTTGTTCTTGATCTGAATCTTGTTCTTGATCTGAATCTTGATCTGAATCTTCCTCTTCCTCTTGATCCTCATCTGAATCTTCCTCTTGATCTTGCTCTTGGTATTGCTCTTGATATTGCTCTTGCTTTTGCTCTTGCTCTTGATATTGATATTGATATTGGTCCTCTTTTTGATATTCAGAACTATTTAAAGATTCCAAATTTTCAATTTTCGACACCTTCATCTGTAAAATCCATATGATTTTCATCTTCATAAATGTTATTATTAATATTTGGTGACATCATTGTTTTACTATTTAAAATGACTACCTTGTTTCCACCAATCTGAATATTATCATTTAAATCGTTGATAGTATTATTATCTCCAATTAAATTATAGAAGTTGCTATTATTATATATATTATTACTATTCATGTTAGGATTATTGCTAATACTATTATTATTATGATTATTATTACTATTATTATTATTCATATTATCATTAGTGCTAATAGGATTATTAGGAATAGTATTATGGCTAATACTATTACTATTAACAATATTTAAACTACCATTCACTATAACACTACTACTAAATATTAAACCATTACTTTTTTTTGAAATATCTGAATTATTATTATCTTTATTTTTAGCTCTCTTTTTTTTTTCACTATTTTCTAATTGGTGTTGTTTTTTATTTTTTTTACTTGGTCTTTCTTGAATTTGACGTTCATCATCGCTTTGAAGATTACTACTATTATTATTATTAAATTCGAAATCACTTCCCTCATCACTTAATTCATCCTCAGCATGGCCAAAACTATCTTCATCGCTGCTTGTTGTATCTATTATTGATGTTTCACTAAGTACTCTTTTACCATCGACAATTTTAGAATGATGCCTGCAGATACCAATACGTTGGCATGGCAAACCACCTTTACCAATAAAACCACAAATTCTCTTTATACGTTTCTTTAAAATCATAGCTGGTTTAAATTTTTTAGCTTCACTTTCCAAATCGTTAACTGCATCTCCTCCTTCTGCTGTTTTCTCTGTGTTGGTTGGAGATGCTGATGATGTTGCTGTAATATTTATACTATTTGCAAACTTTTTATTTTTCTTTTTTGACAAGTCATCGTCCACCCATGGATCTCTTAATTCGTGTAAGCTCCAATATCCTCTTTTTTCAAATAAAACATGGTAACCAGTTTTAAATACATCTTTATGATTCGATAAGGTTTTGACCAATGGATGCTTCCAGTCTGCTTCGTCTTTTAAAAGTCCATCCAAACCTAAAAGATGTCGATGAGTTGACATAAAATCCGTAATCTCGGTTGTATGAAAATATTTTATCTTTTCTAGCTTTGAAAGCTCTTTCTTTTGTTTGGGTGTTAAAACAAGAGATGGATTGTTTTTTATAAGGGACTCAATTGATTCATCACCTTTTTTTTCGTTTCTATAGTCATCCAGTTGTTTATTAATTAATACAAAGAGGGCAACTTCCAAACGTCTTTTCCATAATCCGTTTTTGTTTGCTTTTCCTTTTAATGAGGGTGGTCCTTTCCTACATAATTGGCATTTGCATTCAACCAAATCTTCCTCACCGTCAATTTCGATACTATTATTATTGTTACTGATACCATTATTATTATTATCAATAATATTTGGATTATTAATTATTTCTTCGTCACTATTATCATTATTATTGTTGTTACCATGATTGTGATCGTGATTATTAACTATTTCACTGTGATTATTATCCATTTTTATTTATCTATGATTAAATAAAAATTTTTTTTATTTTCTAATATATTAATAATTTTAACATATAGAAACAATTTTTTTTTGAAATTCGACCTACTTTTTATTCATCTAAAAAGTGGAAAAACAACAAAAAAAAAAAAAAAAAAAAAAAAAAAGTGAATCGTGTGAATTTAAATTTTTTCTGAAATAAAATAAAAAAAAGTGTTGGGGTTTGTTTGAAGAAAATTTGAAAATTATCCAAGAAAAAATATTTTTTTTTTTAAAAATTGGGGAAAAAAAAAAAAAAAATAATTCTATTTTAAAAAAAAAAATAAAAT
>NW_003519709.1:0-22277 GCF_000190715.1 Dictyostelium purpureum | reverse complement strand
TCCAATAACCCAACAATCCAATAACCCAACAATCCAATAGCCCAACAATCCAACAATCCAACAATCCAAACCCAAATATCCAACGATCCGACAATCCGACAATCTAAAAACCCAACAATCCAACAATCCAACAATCCAAACCCAAATATCCAACGATCCGACAATCCGACAATCTAAAAACCCAACAACCCAACAACCCAACAATCCAACCCAAATATCCAATGATCCAAAACCCAACTATTCAACAAAAATCAAGAGTCCAATAATCAAATACAAACAATTTAGCCAACCAACAAGCTGCAAACTGGCCAAAATCAAAACTTGTTTTATTATAAAATAGTTATAACATATGGCAATTTCATAATCAGTTCGGAAAGATCTATAAATAGTTTGCTTTGTTAATAAAATATGTTAGTATATGAGTTTAAAGAGTTTTTTATCAAAATAAAGGATACCTACGTTTATTTTGAATCACTATGGTTTTACATATGGATTACTAGTAATACATCTACAACTACCTAAAATAAATAAATTTATTTTGTTAATATTGGCAACATTTCTTTTATTTTTAAAAAAAATTTAGCTATATTTTTCATATTCCCAAGTGGAAACAAAATAACTAATTCTAAAAAACCTTTGTGCTGTTGCCTAAAATTCACATAAAATCTCTTTGCTACAAAGAGATATCTATTGGATTTGGATAAGCAAAGCTGAATGGAATTGTTACTGGTGCTGTATTTTTGGTTTGAGTATTAGCTGATACTCTTTCTAAAATCTTTGCAGGAGTGGTAACAATAGTTTCACCCAAGCCACCACTTAAATACAAAATTGGGAGTTAATTTACACATCCAGATGGACCCAGTGAAACTATTTAAAAACATCCATATTTGATACTATTATATCTATGTAGATTGAAACCTTGTTTTGGACTCCTTGGGTTGTTTTTAGATACTGGTAAAATGATTGTAAATGTTTTCTTTAATAACCTATTATTTATAAAAAGAGAAATAAAAATAAAAAAATACTAAAAATTACATTAGTCCCATTATTGAATGTCTCATAATTTTTGGAGCATATTAAATAAAGATTTAACATCAGATTCACTTGAAACACTTTTGTCAGTTGACTTGTAAAAATATTTTAAATTTTATCCGGATACCTTTCATCGCCAACTAAAATTGGTAATGATAGTGCTAATGATGGTACACGTGACAATGTTGATGCTGCTGATGCTGATGATAATGTTGGTGTTGGTGGTACTGGCGGCTTTCCTTTAAAGCTTTTCTCGTTGTCACGGTCGTCACTATAAGAAAATACTGCCATAGAACCTGATTATTTGTATTTGTTTATTTATAAAATAAAACAATTAAAACACTATTATAATTAAATAACTTTAAAAATGTAGTATAGTAAACCAACTTACCAATAAACAAAAAACTATCGAGTCTATAAAATGCTAATTATTGTGGTCCATTATAGTAAAAAATAAAAAAATCATTGTTAATAACTGAAAAATAATCTTTTATATTATTTATTTTCTCTGATCCTACCTTCTCTGTAATAGAAATGTTTGTGATTAATAACTCGGATTATAGATTATTAATCACCACCAAAGTGTATATTTATGATGTGTATTTTTTGAACCTGTGGTTTTTTTTATAAAAAAAAAAAATTAATAATAGTTTTTATGGCGGTTAAAAAAAAATGAAATTATAAGTAAATTATTGTTTTGTTTTTTTTCTTTAACTATTGACATTGTAGTTATTTCTAAAATTGATTAGAGAAGGTTTTTTGGAATAATATTATTTTAATTTTATTCCCTAACCTATTTATCATTATTGATTCTTTGATTGATTTTATATTTGTATAAAATTCAAAATAATAACTGAACTTTAAAAAAATATGAAATACATACCTGTAGTTTTTTAAAAATAAAGATTGATTTCCATATTCGAGTTCCTATTTTTCCTATTGATTTAAACTATCTAATTTTAATACTAAGGAACTTCAATTATTTCTTTGGATATATAGTACTGAACGGATCCGTTTTTATTATTAATATATTGTTATTTATTATTTATGGTATTATTATTTCATATCTTTTATTGATTTAAAATCTAGAACAATATGTGAAATGTAATATCTTTGATTAAATAACACGCTAAAATAATTGTTTATTATAATAATAATTATAATAATAATAATATGTGTAATGTGGGTTTGTGGATAATTAATTTTTTAAATAAAAAACAAAATATTGAATCAAAAAAAAAATTGAAATTTGTTTTTTTTTTTTTAGAAAATTAATTTACCAAAATTTTTTTTTTTTTTTTTTTGGGGAAGATGCTATTAATAGGTCGCAAAAAAAAAAAAAGTCATTTAACGCATTTAAAAAAAAAATATTTCGTCAAGCGAGTAAAAATATCGTCATTATTTAAAATTGAAAAAAAAAAATAAAAAAAATAGATAATTTTTTCCCAAAGAATATTTTAATATTATAATTATAAATAAATAAATTTAAATTTAAAAAAGGAGTATATCTTTCCATTTATATTTTTATTTCCCCATAGGGATTAATTATTTTATAATTTAAAAAAAAAAAATAAAAAATAATTTAAAATAATTAAAAAAAAAAAAAAAAAAAAAAAAAAAATTATTTTTTATTTATTTATTTATTTTTTTTATTTTTTTTATTGATATTTCCATTGTTTTAATTTGTTCAAAAATATTACACAACAATTTGATGCTATAGAAATAAGGAACAAATATCTATATTTTCTATTGTACCCAAAAGACCAGCAGCTCAATAATTAAACACTTTTGTTTTTTGTCGAATCAAATTCATTTAAAGATTTGATTGTCCTATTTAAAATCTCTGGGAAAATTGGTTTAAGGTAGCGATGGGCATTTGTTTGGCTATCTTTTATTTTTTGATTTTTTATTTTTTTACTTATTTGGGTGATTCATTTAACTTATTGACAAGATGTTCAATTTCAAAATGAATTATATAAGGTTGGGATTTAAATTATCACAATTATTTTTTAATTTTATTGTTTATTTTGGAATTAATTACCTTCAATAGTTTTGTACAGCTTTTGATTTTTTCTTTTGGTTTCGGGGATTTAGTTATTGTATAAAAAAGATGAAACGTTTATTTTGAAAAAAATAAAAACAAAACCCACTTAATTCCAATTTTTTTTTTTTAAAAAAAAAAAAAAAAGAATCACAATCATGGTTTATATATATATTTTTTTGTTTTTCATAGAAATTACGTTTTTTTTTACTTTTTTAATATTTTTTTATAATTTTCTTTAATAAAAATAAATAATTATTATAGCAATATAAATAAAATAATAAAACTTATAAATAAAATATGAATTAATTAATAAAAAAAATATAATAACAATAATAATAAAAACAAAAAAATAATCATATAAAAAATAATAATATTATACTAATTTAATAAAAGAAATAATTTTATATTAGCTATGTTTCAAAGATTATTGTGATATTCATTCAACCAAATAGAAAAACATGGTATGATAACAACTTAAAAGAAAATAGAACCATCAGTTTTAACCAAGATAATGGTGAAAAAATGATCAATTTAAAAATATAATGTTGCAAAATTATAATAGGTTGGTTAAAGAAACTGATGTCCATAAATTAAAAGTAGATTTAATAAACCTACTCATATTTTCTATGGATACTGGAGGAAGAGATGTTTGTTATGATTCACAAAAGGGATATTTATATAACACTACCACCCGTTTTGATTTTTAGTTGTAAATACAAGGTCCTATAATAGAAAACAAGGTCCCCACTATTATAACCAGGTGCCAAAAAACTTTTGGAAACTATCATGCTTTCAGAAACAATTCCAAACCATTGGTATGTATTCACATTCTATACAATAGTATATTTCATATATTTTTATTAATTCTTTAATTATTTTTTTAATTAAGATGGAAATATTTTTATTTTAAAGAAAAATTTGGTTTAAATAATTATCAAATTGATAGAGAGACTAATAATATTTATATTCTCACCAAAACATTAAGATTCAGGTCAAAGATTTATCACCAAAGACAAGAACCAAACTTAAAAAAATTAATAGAGGAATTTGTTATTAAAAAATAAGTCTTTCACAATATAACTATCTATTGCACTTAGAAAAATTAAAAAAGATTTCTTGGAAGGAATTTTTATAATATGTAAATATAAAATTAACAATAAATATAGTTTTATAATATTAATATATTTTTTTTATTATATTATTAAATAGTTGCTGGTGCAGGAAGTTTCTCTCGTAACTCACCTGGTGCTCCAACTTCCTACACCACCAAAAGAATCGCCAATTTAGTTGATTTAACAATTGATGAACGTCTTACCTCAAAGATGTCCAAGTTTAACCAACTAATTATAAAGTGAATATCTATTTTTATGATTTCATTTTATTTAGTTTCTGAAAATAAAAAAGAAAGGTAAAGGTTTTTTCAAAGTTTAATTAATACTAATTTTAAACAGAAAAATAGGTATGGACTTTTATAAAAAACTACAAAAGATAATATGAAAATAAATAAAAAAATTTTAAAAAATTATGAAAGAAAATTTAAAGTTTTTTAATAAAATTTAATATTTATTTATTTAATTTAATTAAACCAGTTAATACATTTTATATTTTCTTATAGTTTTGTTTCAAATGGGATAGTAGTTGATTATATTCATCGTTGGTGTTGTCAATATCGTCATTGATAAGATTATTTTGATAGAGTTTTTTGAGAAAGATGATAAAATATTTATCTATGGCTTTATTAATTTTTTCGAAGGTTTTAATAGAGTATTATTTGGATAAGTGTTAAGGAGGATTTAGATTGAATGGTATTTTGTATAGTTCGATTATAAATGAGAGCTTAATTTCGCTGTTATTGCCAAATCTATTTCTTTAAAAATTAATTGTCCTCAGGGTATCTATTATTGTTTAGATCTAATGCCGGAGGGATATTATGAACACACCGAAAAATATATCCTTTTAACCAATCTATTTAATGGTTGTGAAGTTTTAACCACAGTATTCGCAATATCAGTGAACTTCTATCAGTTCACATCATCAAGCTATTAATTAACAAATTTCATTATAATGCAGATCTTGAAAACAAATTATCAAATTATACCAGTATATTTTTAGAAGTTGAAAAGCTTAAAGCCAATAAAAACTGTCATACTCCTTGGCTGTTTTACAGAGGACAATTAATGTTGATGAAATATTCGATGGTTTCGATGATTTGTTAAATATCTTGATCTGATAGTGGTCTATTTGGTTCCCTGTAAACTACAATCTTTGGTAAGTTCAAATATTGACTCTAATTGTTCTAAATTGAATGCTTGTATGGCATTCTTGAGTGGTATTTCCAAAACAGCATCGTCTATGAGTTTAGTTTCGATGACATTCTTTAGTGGTTGTTCGAAAACATTTATATTTGCCAAAGTTAAGATATTTTAAAACAAGTTGTAATACCCTATCAGGTTGAAAATAATCTTTATATTTACTGTTATAATAGATATTGTTTATTATTTCATTTTTAATTTTATTTTGGAAAAATTTATAAATTTTTTTGTTTTTTGTTGAATTTAAAATATTATTATTAGTTTCGAGTGTTTTATTGTTTCCATTATTATTGTTATTATAATTGATGTTGTTGCTATTGTTATTATTATTTATATTATAAAATGAAATTATTACTATTTTAATTTTGAATTTGTTGAAAATTCAATGAAATAACATAACATTGACGGAATAACTGGATGAGAGTTTAGTCCATTAAGTATATTTTGAATAAAATCCTCATCAAATATTTCTAAGGACACATAAAATATATTATTGGGTTGGTCACGATATCTAAATAATGTTATAAATACAAGTGTATTTCAATAAATGATATAGTTTTTTGTCCAGTAGAAAATTTAATGAATCTTTCATTTTTGAACATCGTTTATACTATTATATTTAAAAATTCAACTGAATGAATTAAAATATTTTATTAAATAAATATTTATTATGAAAAACTAGATAAATAATTCAGAGGTTTTTTGATAATAGTTGTTATTGTTATTATTATTACTGCTGTTATTCATGGTGTGATGTGTAAAAAAAAAAAAATTAAAAATGAAAATTAATTTAATAAAAAAATTATTTTTTTTAATAAATTTTAAAAAAAGTGTAGAAATAAAAAACTATCTTTTTTTTCCTTAATCCTAGAGATTAAAACTATAGTTTGTTCAAAATAAATAATTTCAATAAATACCATCATTAATTTTTTTGAAAAAAAAAGAATTATCTTTATTTTTAAAGAAAAAGCGGACTGGTAAAAAAAGGTCAAAATTAATCATTAATTGTATTATTGGATCAAACTTTTTCTAAAGTATTTTTAGTTTTTATTGTTTTGGGAAATCAAATTATCATAATGAAAGATGTTATCTAATTTATTGATACTGATTGTAAAGTTTTTTCTAGATTATTTCT
This sequence comes from Dictyostelium purpureum, assembly GCF_000190715.1. Classification (NCBI taxonomy): domain Eukaryota; phylum Evosea; class Eumycetozoa; order Dictyosteliales; family Dictyosteliaceae; genus Dictyostelium; species Dictyostelium purpureum. Next base: position 15,754 of record NW_003519709.1, on the reverse strand, counting down.
CCGAAACACATAGTTCAAACATTTAAAAAAATGATTTGGTAGTACTTTATGAGGAATGTAACGATCATTTTGTTTATTTATTTGTTTTAAAATTATTATTCCCCCAAAAAAATAAAATAAATAAAAAAAAAAAAATAAATATAAAATAAATAAAAATAAATAAAAAAATAAATAAAAAAATAGATAATTATTTCCAAAAGAATAAGTTCACCGTTTTTTTTATTTGCAAAAAAATAAAATTGTATAGAAATAAAAAAAATGTGGTTGGACGTGTTATAAATAAATAAATTTAAAAAAAGGAGTGCATAAATCTATTCACCATAGGGATTAGTTATTTTATTATAATTTAAAAAAAAAAATAAAAAAAATAAAAAATAATTTAAAATAATTAAAAAAAAAATTTTATTTTTTTTTTATTTTTTGATTTATTTTTTTTTATTTTTTTTTTTTGATATTTCTATTGCAACAAAATCAATATTATTTTTTTTTACAAAAGATATAGATATATATAATTTTTAAATATCAATTAAATGCACATATAATAAAATATTTTCATTTCGTTTCATTTCATTTCACTCTTTTTTTTGTTTTTATTTTACTTATCCAATATTAGCAGTAATAAATAACCAGTTTTTTTTGATCACAAAAAAAAGAGAAACAATCCAAAGGTAAATATTAAAAACAAATATGACATTATAAATAATCTAGCTAGTATTTAAAATATCAAAATAAACTATTTCTGTCATCTCAATCATCATCGCCATCATCACCAAAAATGTTTGTTCATAACCATATATTTTAAAAAAAAAAAAAAAAAAAAAAAAAAAAAAAACAGTACTATTTATTTTCACATAATAGAAACCAACACACACACAAATTGTAGTTAAATCAATTTAAACCCTTTATTGTTTTTGTTGTTTGGTTTTTGTTTGTGTGAATTAGATAAACCAATTATAATAATATGGTTGATATAAAAACAAAAAAGATAAAATAATACCCCGCACCACACAATAACCACAGCATAAATACAATCATCAAAATTTTATATTGCTGTTAAACCCTATTATTAGTTATTTTTAAAAGATGTGTGTCAAGAATAATTGTTTTAAAAAATAGATAAATATTATATGTTTTTCTCTTTCACTCCTCTCATTATTATTATTATTATTATTTTCATTTCATTTCCACTCTTTCAGTTTTATTATAATATATTCAAAATTTAAATATATAATATGGAAAAATAATATTTTTTTTCAACATCTTTTTTGTACAAGATTTCTCACTCACACTAACACATTATACAAAAGCAAAACAATATAATTATAAAAATAAAATAATAACCAACACACACAATTTTATTTTTTTTATTTTTAATTTTTTTTTTTTTTTTTTTTTTTTTTTCTATTTTTTGTTATTCACCAATACACACACACAATAAACATTATTTTAAATAATTAAATTTAATTTAAAATTATTTATTTATAATAATTATTATTGTAAAAATAAAAATAAAATCGTATAACAAATATATTAAATATATAAATAATTTAATAACACTGAAACAAAGAAATTTGGTTGAATGGGTAAGAAAAATATTTTGTGTGTTAAATAAAAAGAATGGGTAATATGTGAATGTGTTTAAATAGATTATTGTGCTATATTATATTTTTTTTTTTTTTACAATGTAAAAATATTTTATTGTTTATTTATAAATAATAATAGTATTATTAATCATTATAAAATAGATAGATAGATAGATATTTTTAAAATCAAATAATAAAATAGAATATTTTTTCTATATAAATTTAATAATATATAAAGAAATACATTTGATGAAAACAATATTTACTACTGTATACCCAACAAAATATTAAATACACACGTACTACACATGCACATTATTACACATTAAAATAGTTTATTATAGCATTAGGGTATATTAACATGTAATTTTTTTTTTTATTATTAATATTTTTATAGAATAGAGTCACTTTAATTTTTTTTTACTTATAATAATAATATTTATAGAATTTTTTTTATTATTTTAATATATAATATCTATTAAAGACATCATATGAATATAATAATACAAACACAACACAAAACAAAAAATAAACTATAAATTTTGTTTTTTTCTTTTTTTTATTATTTATTTATTTATTTATTTATTTATTTATTTTTTATTTTTGTAATATAATTAATAATAAAACTTTTTAAAAATTAAAAATTATCACACTCGCTTTAAATTTTATTTTATTTTATTTTATTTTGTTTATTTTTTTAGATTAATAGTAATCATAAACTAAAAATAATATCATAAATCATAAAATCATCAAACGTACATACACATTTAACAACACAGATCACACACACACTAAATTTAATAATTTAAAAAAATCTTTTAAAATCACCTCACATAAAAATTATTTAATAAAAATAGATTAATCAAAGAATAAACAAATAAACTGATTAATGATATTAAAATTTCAATTTATATAACAGCAAAAAAGAAAAAAGTGTAGTTTAGAATTTTAATTAGAAACAACAAGATCAAAATAATATATAAAAAAAAAAAAAAGAAATGTCAAGAGTATCATGCAAACAGCCTACTAATAAAATATTGGCGAGAAAAACACTTCACGCCACTACCACACACTCTTCACCGTATGTATATTTTAAAATTATTTTTTTTAATAATGATAGTAAAGTGGGATTTTATTTAGTATACAATATTATCATTTATTTTTAATATTGTTAAAAAAACACCATAATAATAACTATTAAATTTTATATTATTAATTTAATATTTAATATTGGGTGTATAATTAATCTCTTATTTAATAATAATTGTTATTTGTTATTTTTCTTTCTTTATTTATTTATATAACAATAATTATAATTATTATTCTTATTTAACATTATAACATTATTTATTAATTAATTTTCATATTTTATTTTTTCTTTTCTTCTTTTTTTATTTTTTTCAAAAAAAAAAAAAATAAAAAAAAAAAAATTAAATAAAAAAATTCAAAAACCGCATTCTAAAAATTTTTTCAAAAAAATAATAACTAATTATTATAACTAATTACTCAACATTATACACACAAATAAATATTTTATAAAAATATCAATAAATCAATAAAAATTAAATATTTAGAATTGTTTCAAAGAATTCACACAGACATTGGTGTATAGTTAAAGTTCAATCTGTAATAAGAAGGTGGCTAGCAGTAAATAGATATAAAAAAATGTTATTGGAATTTAAAAAACAAAAAAAACAAAAGAAGCTTGAAAAAGAAAAATTAGAAAAATTAGAGAAAGAGGAACAACAAGCCTCAGCTGTTATCAATTATTCAGGTGTATGCAATGGTAGCGATAATAATAATAACAGTGGTGGTACAATTAGTGATAACGATAGTAGTATAGATGATAATGATCTTTTAAATAAAAGTATTCAATCTTCTTCCTCTTCCTCTTCTTCCTCTTCTTCTTATGGAGACATAGTTATTAATAATAATAATAATAATAATAGTAGTAATAATTTAGTAGAAATTTCGGTTCCATGTTCTTCATCACCACAATCCTCATCATTATCAACTGCATCATCATTAGACGATGATATTGGTAAATTATCAATCGACGAAAAACAATCCTCATCACCAGAACCAGAACCACAACCAGAATCTTTGACACCACCACAGCAACAAGATGAAAAAGAAGAGGCTGAACTATTGGCAGAAGAAGAAAAAGAAAAATTAGAAAAATTAGAAGAAAAAACAACCAATAATAGTAATAGCAATAATACTAGTAATACCAATAACAATAATAATAATAATAATGGAACTAATAAAAAAATACCATTAAATTCAAGATCATCATCAACTATCTCAATGTCATCGTCATTATCATCATCATCATTATCATCATCAGTATCAGATTCATCAGCATCATTATCATCATCAATTAGTTCAAGTCAAGAAAAATCATCACCACACTACCTTAGAAAGAGAACTTTAGATGAAATGTTACGTGTTGAAAGAGGTTATGTTCAAGATATGACCACATTGATCGATGTTTTTTTAAAACCATTCAGAGACGAAGAGAATTGCTTCCCAAAACACCATTTATATACCCTATTTTGTAATATTGAGGACTTAAGGGATCATCACCAACGTTTCCTCGATGATATGGAAAAGAAATTCGAGCCAACCAATGGAAAACCAGCCGATTTAAATATAGGTGATCTCTTTTTACCTTTTATGGGTAGTTTCCAAAAGCTATACGAAATTTATATAAACAATTATGAAAAAGCATTCGCATTGACCCGTTATTTCAAAATTAATCCAAATTTCCAAGAGGTTCAAAAATTAATCTATCAAAAAGAAAAAGATCCACGTTGCCGTCATTTGGATTTTAACAGTTTTTTAGTTATACCGGTCCAACGTTTACCTCGTTATATTGTATTATTAAAAGAGATTGAAAAGAATACACCAACCGATATTATGGATTACAACTTTATAGCGCTCTCTTTAGTTCAGCTTCAAGATTTAACTTTATATTTGAACGAATCCAAAAGAAAATCAAGTAATTCTGAAAAGATTGAAGATATTAAAAATACTGTATTTGCTGCCAATCCAATTATAGGACATTCAAAATATGTAATGGAAGGTCAACTATCATTATTAAAAGGTGTAGTGGCATCAACTAAAAAAGATTTATATATTTATTTATTCAAAGAGTGTATATTATGTACTGAAGTTAATCCAAATTATGGTGTCAGTAATAGTAGTAATTTAGCAAACAGTAATAGCAGTAGTAATTTGGGCAATAGTAATAATAATTCACCAACCAATTTAACACCAAAAAAGAATACATTTTTAACACTTTCAACCTCATCAAAATCATCGACCTCAACAACATCACCAGCATCCATATCACCCAACAGCACCTTAACAAATTCAGTCGCATCAAGTGTCTCATCTAGTGGTACTCCTCCAATTCACAATGGAAATTACCAAAGAATTATTTTTAAAACTATATTTTTCTCTGATGTAAAAACAATATCGTTACTCAAAAACTTTAAAGACTCTTTCCAAGTGGTTACCTCAAAGAAAGTTTACACTTTTGTTGCAACTTCTTCTGATAGAGAAAGATGGGTAAATTCTATGAATGACTGCATTTCAAATATAACACCTCCTCCATCACCAACAATGTCAAGATCCAATAGATTCTCTGTTCAATTACCAAGTTCATTATCTCCAACATTAAAAAAAAAAAATAGAAATTCTGTACAGTTATCAAATTCTCAAAATTCATAATAATATTTAAAAAAAAAAAAAAAAAAAAAAAAAAACAACTTTAATTATATTTTATATTATTTTAATATAATATAAAAATAAATTAATAGCGTAAATAATGTAAATAATAAAGTAAATAAATAAATAAATAAAATTATATTTAATTATCAATATAATAAAAACAAAATATTACTATTTATATGTATCATATTATATGTATTTAATTTAATTTCTTTGAATTGATTATTTATATATTGTAAAGATTTAAAAAATTAAATAAAAATATAACAATACAGTTTGACTGTAAAAAAAACCCCCACACACACAGGTGCACCAATAAATAAAATTAAAAAAAAACAGATGTAAGGTGTAGTTAGCAATGTATAATTAAATGTCATAATATATAATCAATATATTTTTTTTAATTTATATTTTTTATATTTTTTAATAACTGTCTTGTTTTATTCCATTATTAACTTTTTTAACCCTATTTGCACCAAATTTATCAATATTGTCATATGAAATCATTTTGGATCATATTAATTAATTTTAAAAACCTATTTTAATATCGTTAAGTCAGTATCCAATTTCTATTTTGGAACAATTGGGTGATACAAATAAATACATTCATTTTTATTGGGTAACTTTAAATAATAAATATATATAATGTTCATTTTCACTATAACCTTTATACTTTTTATTTTTATTTTTTATAGTTAACACTGATTTGGGTTAGATATAAATTTAATTTTGTTCTGGAACACAAAGAAATACATTTTTATTTTATATTTTTTTTTAATTATTATTATAAAAAGTAAAAAAAAACTATAAATTAAAAAAAATTATTTTTAATTATTCATTCAAAACAACAATCATTTATTACTCATTAAAATAAATATTATAAATTATATACTTATAAATCTTTTTTGAAAAATGAAATTATTATATTGCTTATTAATCATTTTAAATGTTATCTCTTTATCCTATGGCCAAAATAACTGTGCTACTTTCTTAAATGCTTTCCGTGATGCAAATAAGTGTTACCAAATTAGTATTGCTGGTGTCCATACTCAAAGTTTAGCTCAAGAGGGATATAAAGGTTAGTAATTTATAATATTATATAATAAAATGCTTTTTTAATATATTACTCACACATTGTATATAATATATTACAGGTAATCTTAAATTCTCCAACAATGCTTTAATTCCACAAGCTCCTTTAATTAACCTCCAAACTTATGAAACTTCATGTAATAATGGTTTGGTTCAACCATTTAATGCCCCAGATCAATTCAAAATCAGTGATTTTAGAATCAATCCAGATGGCACCCTCCGTATCAATACCAACACTGTTTCATTAACATGTAGTGGCGATGTTGCATCCTATAGATTATCAAACTTTAATTATTTTGTAGCTGTATGTTAAATTTTTTTAAATTTTATAGTTTTTAGTTTTTATTTCTAATTTTTTTTTTTAACATCTAGATAAGAGGTTATGATGCATGCCCAAAATTATATTATGGTGAAGAATGTAATACCCCAACAGTTACTCCAACAGTTACTCCAACAGTTACTCCAACCCAAACACCAAATGTACCAATTAAAATCAACTATGATTTATTTGTAGATAATCAATGGAATACCAATGGTGTTCAATTCTACCAATACAGGGTTCAAATCACCAACAATGAAAACACCGCCATTAAAGCTATTCAAGTTCATTCAAATAATTGGAACCCAACTGAAGTTTGGAACATGATCAAATTATCTAATGGTGATTTATCATTCCCAGAATTTGTTTCATCCATTCCAGTAGGTGGTACACATTCATTTGGTTTTGTTTCTGCTACTGTTTCACCAACCTTCTCTACTGTTTCAATCACCAGGGTTTAAATTTAAATTTATCTTTTAAATTATTTATTTATTTATTTATTTTAATTTAATTATATTTTAAAATAAAATATTAAACAGCTATCTATTTAAAAATATTTCTTTTTCAAATTTATTTTTTAAAAAAAAAAACACATAAATTAACCCCTCCCCCCTCTAAAAATAATAATGTTTTCTCTTTTAGGGAATTTAAACTTTTTTTTTATTTATTATATATATATATTATATTATAATTTTTTTATTTATTATATTATATTATAATTTTTTTTTTTATTATTAAATTTATTTTTTAAGTTTTATTTCTTTGTTTTTCTTTATTTTTTTTTTTTTTATCTATAAAATTTATATTTGATTTATAACACATTTATTATTTAAAAAAAAAGATAAATTTAAATAATATTTAAAATTTTTTTTTTTTTATTTTTGTAATTTTTTAAATTACACACTTTTTTTTTTATTTTTTTTTTTTTATTGTATCAGGTAAAAAAATGATAATAAGAAAGGGTATAATAATTATATCAATAACAGCCCTTATTATTTTTATTGTAGGATTTAAAACCACATCAAGCTTTCAAACCGATACAATCGCTTCAAATAATAAACAAAATATTTTTAAAAATCATGACAGTTTTCAACAACATAATAATATAATAAAAACCAATGATCAACAAAGTGGCAACAACAATAACAATAATGATATAAATAATAATATCAATATAATTAAAAAAGAAGGTGCAATTGATGAAAATTATGATAAATACAAGGATATTGGTGATAGTTCAATTGAAAATAGTGAAAATTATAGTTTCAATCAAAAAAATTTTAATATAGATAATTTTGATAGTAAAGAAATTAATGAAGTGGGAAAACTTCAAAATATTATAAATAAATTAAATAAAATAAATGAAAATAATACAGAAATTAGAAATCATAAACAAAAATTACCAAGATTTAATAAATCAAATAATCCTTTTAATAAAATAGATATGGTATATAATAAAAATAAAAATAAAAATAAAGAAAGAGCGGAGCAAATTAAACAATCAATGAAATTTGCATGGGATTCATATAAGAATGGTGCCTGGGGTCATGACGAATGGGTGCCACTGGAAAATAAACATAGCGATTGGTTAGGAGGTCTAGGTTTAACAATTGTTGACTCTATTGATACTCTATATTTAATGGGTTTAGAAAAAGAATACAATGAAGCTAAAGATTGGATTTCACAACTATTGTTAAGCAAATCAAAAGTTCGTTTAATATTTAATTTATTAATTTTAAAATAACTTTTAATTTTTAATTTATATTTTCTACTTTTAAAATATAGAGCAAGGTATCAGTTTTTGAAGTTAATATTAGATATTTAGGTGCTTTTTTAACAATGTATGACTATACCGGTGAAGATGTGTATTTAAACAAAGCAAAAGAATTTGGAGATTTTTTAATGAATGCATTTTCAAACAAATATCCTTTTCCAGTTAGTAATTTAAATTTAAGTAATTTCAAACCAAGTGCAACAGAAAGCAATTGTGTGGTGTTGGCTGCTTTGGGTACTATGTCCTTAGAATTTTCTCGTTTATCAGATATTACAGGTGATCCTAATTATAAAGAAAAGATTGATAGAATTATCAATGCCATGGCAAGCTTAGAAACTGATATAAAGGGTTTATATAAAACAACAATAAAGAGGGATGCATCTGGCTATTGTGACGAATTAATATCGATCGGTGGTCAAGGTGACTCGTACTACGAATATCTTTTAAAGATGTGGATATACACAGATGGGGAAGAGATAATATATAGAGATCTTTTTATAGATTCAGCGGATTCAATTATAAAAAATCTTTATAAAATAACCAAAAAAGATTTTGGTTACATTGCCAATTTAGATTATGGGTATCTAGTTGAAAGAGAGGAGCATTTAACCTGTTTTGCAGGTGGTATGTTTGCTTTAGCCGCTGCAGCAAATATTTCTGGAGATGATGAAAAAAACAATATCTATATGGAAGTAGGAAGAGAAGTAACCAAAACATGTGCCTTTAGCTATTTTAATTCTCCAGTTGGTGTGGGCCCAGAGGTCTTTGTATTTAACTCTCAAGGTGATATAAGCTTAAATGGAGGAGGTGGAAGTCCGTGGTATTTTTTAAGACCAGAAGCCTTGGAGTCTATATTTATTCTCTATCGTTTAACTGGGGACACAATGTACCAAGATTGGGGTTGGACTATTTATGAAGCTATTGAAAAAAATTGCAAGGTATCAAATGGCTATGCAGGTTATAAAGATATTATATTTGGCACCAGGGATCACGTTCAACAAAGTTTCTTTATGGCAGAAACATTAAAATACCTCTATCTACTATACAGCGATTCAAATACAGTTCCATTAGATAAATATGTATTGAATACTGAAGCACATCCATTATTAATTAAATATAAAAACTAAAAGTAATAAATGTTTTAATAAAATCATAATATATTTTATTTTATTTTATTTTATTATATTATATTATTATATTTTATTATTATTATTGTTTCTTCTTAACTCTTCAATTTCTTTTAGTTCTTTTAATTTTCCATCTACTAATTGATTTAAATTATCATCCCAGTCAATAGTTTTATTATCGGCTAATAAATCATTTAAATCTCTTTGTGATCTTGCAAATCCTATTAATCTTGGTAATAATTGTTTTTGGGTCATCATTTCACAGTTCTTTGGATCCTCGCAAAGTGGGGTAACATCAGTTTGGAAATTTAATCTCTTGAAGAATTGTAAACCTGTTTTAACTTCAATTTCGTGAAGTGGGACTTCATAGTCTGTTAAAAGAGCATTGTGTGGAATTGGCTCGTTTGGAATTAAAAAGCTACCAATTAAATATGGTTGTTTAGTTGCTGGTAATTTGCTATCGTTTGTTGGATCTAAATTATCTTTTGGTTCTACTAAAACAATTTTAAATAAATAGTTTGGTACTGCTACATTTCCTTCACCAATAACTTCATATTTTACAAATTTTTTTTCATTTTGTCTGCAATATCTAACACGGTTTTTTAATTGCTCTTCGGTTAAAATTTCGACTAAATTTGGTTGGTATACTGGTCCAGATATGATGGTGACATTTTGATATCTGTTGACCAACTCTGACTTGCAAAATGATTCTAAACGGTACCAAAAGTTTTGATTGTTGTGTAAATCTTGTGGAACGATATTTGTGTTTAAAAGGAAAGTTTGGTTCATTGCTTCTTGAGAGTGGAGATTGTCACCAGCTGGAACCATGTGACCTTTGGACCAACCTGTTCCTACATAATCTTTATTTTGTGCTTTAAATTTATCTGGTACTTGAATGGTATTATTATTGAAATAGCTATTTTTACGGTCAGCTACTCTATTTCTAAAGTTTTCTGTTGAGATTGATTGCATGACCCAGTTTGGACCTTTTCTTTCATAGTTTGCACTTGTAATATATGATTCGTAAAACCAGAGGTTTTCAGTACCTGGTAATCCTAATTTGAGCATTTGATTATGAAGATTAGAGTATGGAAGTGGTGAGCCATGGTTCTTTGGGAGTGATTTTATTTGGTCAAAGTTCATACCATTTACTTGATTGAAAATTTCGATAAAATAGTTGTTTAAATTCTTTGAGTCGTCGAGTTCATTTTCTAACCCTATTTTTTCTGTTGTGACTTTATTGTAAGCTTCTGCTTGTATTTCTCTATCGATTGTATTTAACATATTTGATTTCTTTATCATTACATTTTCGCTTAATAAATTTAATGAGTATGCTGAAGCACCAACTGTTGTTAAGCCTAAAAGTGATATTATAAACTTTGCTTTTTTATTCATAGTTTTATTATTAAATTAAATTTAAAAAAATAAAAGGTTTTTTAAAAAAAGGAAATGAAAATGAAAAAAATTAAAAACATTTTTTTTTTTTTTTTTAAAAAAATTAGTTTTTTTGGAAATTTTAAAATTATTGAAAACTTTGGATTCAAAACTAAACCACATATTTATTTTCTTTTATTAAAATAAGATAATAATAATGAATTAACAATAAATTCTAAATAAGTGACTTATTTAAATCATTTAAAATCATTATATCAATTTAGAAAACTATAATTATTTTTTACTTCACCCTTTTTTTAACTATTGTTATTTTTTATTTTTTTTGGGGGGATAAATAATTTAATTATTTGATGGTTAGTGAGTATATTTATTAAAAACTTTGAAATATCTTTTGGTCAATTATCTATTTATATACTATTTCTAAAAATAAACAATTGGGGTAAAATTCTTTTTATTTTTTTTTTTTTTTTTTATCTTAATATTATTATGTTGTGTGGTTGGGGTTAATGTAAAAAAAATGATGGAATAAAACTCATATATTTGTGTGTTTATCTGTGTTGTTTTTTATATTATATTTATTATTTGAACTAGTTACAGTAAATATTAAATATAATAAGAGTGGTAAAAGGGGTTAATTATTAAATTGTATTTTTAATTTCCCTATATATTTTTTTTTTTCATCATAGTGAATTAAAAAAGAAAGAAAAAGAAAAGATTTAACCAAATTTAGATACAATTTATTTATTATTAAATTAATATTATTTATATATTATATTACAATTAAAATGATTAATATAATGGTAATTTTTTTTTTTTAATTTTTTTTATATATTAAAATTAATTTTCTTTCTTTAATAATAAAAAAACAAAAAACTTATCAAATAAATATAATTAAATTTTAATTTTATAATTAAATAAAAATGTATAAAGTAATATATATTTATTTAATATTTTTTATATATTTTATATGTAATGCAAATGGTATAGTTTTAAAGGGTCATGTAAAACAATTTTCACCAATTTATAACTATGTTGGTAAATTTTGTTTTGAAAAAGAAGGAACAATTAATGTAAATGTAAATTGGGAAGAAAACCAAAGTACTAGTTTATATCTATTCTCTGATAATATTAAAAATGTTGTTCACGATTTAAAAAGATCTTCCTGTAGCAATGTAAGAATTTTATTTTTTTTTCACTATTTAATTGAAAATAGAATTAACTAAAGTTTAATTATAGGAAGTTGTTAACCCAGATTTTATCTTCAATTCTACGAGTGACTATAGTAAAAGCTATACAGTTGTTGGTCAAAGAGATAGATTTTGGTATATGTTCTTTGTAGACTGCACACCCAATATTGCTGTTCATCTAGACTATGAAATTACTCTTAAAAACAATGGAGATAGCTTCAATAGTATAATTTCAGCAGACCAACAATCTATTCCACAAACTCACTTTTTCTTTTTTGCTTTCTTTTGTTTACTAATGATTGTAACAGTTATATGGGTCCACTTTTACTATAAAAAGCATTACCATTTTAATGTTTTGTCCTATACTATGGCCCTTCTATCATTAACTGAAATATCAATTCTTATATATGGCATTAATTGGATATTTGTATCAAGAAATCAAAATTCGAATAAATATTTAATAGAGGTTGGTAATTGTAAGTAAAAAAAATATAAAAAAATATAAAAAAATTAAAAAAAATTAAATAATATTAATAATTTTTTATTTTATTTTATTTTAAAAATAGGGATTGGTATAATTGTAACCAATGCATTTTATTTATTTTTAATTTTAATTGGTAGTGGATGGTCGACTAGTGTTTATTTTCTATCAACCATTAACCTAAAGTGGCACTTTATTTTAATATTTATAAGTACTTGTATCAGCTTGGCAATGAGCAATATCAGCAACATTTACATATCAGATCTTGACAACTACATCTATTTCCTTGATACACTTCCAGGTTATATTGTCTTGCTACTTTATTTTACCATTACCACTTATTTTGTAACTAGTAACGTTGTTCACTATAGATTCCTAACCAAACCAGAAGATGAAATTAAAAGAAAGTTCATAAGATTGTTTACCCCACTTTTTGCCCTATATATGTTATCGCCAATATTTGTTGTAATCTGCTCACATTTTGTAGATCCATGGAATAGATATAAAACAATTGTGATTCTAAACCTCTGTATAAATGCTTTCTACTTTATGATAATACTTTTAATGTTCCGTCCATTCAAGAACCCACTATTGGAAATATTAGATATAATTATTGAATTAAAAGAAACAGATAAAGATATCGAAAATAAAAACAACAACAATAGCACAACCACAATAAGTATAAATAATAATAACGATACAACTCCACCGGTTAATAATAATATAGATGATGAAAATAATATTAATTTTTCATCAACACCTTTTGAAAAGGGTGAAAACAAAGGTAAAAAACATAAATATTCAAAAGAATTAAATTAATTAAAAAAAAAAAAAAATATAAATATAAAAAAAAAAAAAAAAAAAAAAAGATAAATAGATTTTAAGAAAAGATGTAAAAAAATAAATTAAATAAAAAAATAAAGATATAAAATTTATAGAAAAAAATAATAATAATATCAAATGATATCAAGTGTATACTATTTATAAGTTTTTAAAACTACAAATAAAAAGATAAACTAATCTTTTACTATATATATTCTGCATTTTTTGTACACATGCGGGGTAGTGGTAATGGTAGTGGTGTTGATGATGATGATGATTAATATTTTTTTCAATTTACTTTTTTTTTTTTTTTTTTTGTTAGAATAAAATCTTTTTAAAATAAATAAAAAATAATTAATAAAAAAGTATTTTATGCAAATCCTTCTCTACTAATATACAAAAAAAGAAAAAATGTAATTTTAAATTTACTATTTTTTTCTTTTGGTTTATTATAATTACTATAATTGTTAATTTATTATTTTTAGTACGATCATTGGTTTTTTTTTTTTTTTTTTATTTTTTTTTTTAGATAAATTCAATTATTGTAATTAGCTTATGATACATAATGTATGTGTGAATAAGAGAGTGTTAATGATTGGTGATAATCTACAGAGAAAAGATATTATTTAATTATTATTTCATCATTTTATTATTATTATTATTTATATTATCATAGGTTATTTCCTACCCCCTACTGTTATATGATTATTAATATTATTACTTAAAATATTTAAAAATCATTAACTAATTATACTTTTATTAAAATTTTTTAACTTTCAAATAATAATAAACACACATACACACTTACTCTCTTGGGTACATATACAAATAATAAAAATAATAATAGTTGAATATATAATAAAAAAACCAAATACCCCTACCACTCTAAGAAAAATAAAATAAAATTGAAAAAATGATAATACTACTATTATCAAAATAAGGAACAAAAACAAACAACACAATAACAACAAGCAGCTACTGACCGTGTCCCCACTAAATCAACACTTTGATAAAGAAAAAGAAGAATTCTTAATGAAAGTATAAGAAAAAGAGAACCATTATAAATGTATAGATATTATTTTTATACACTCTCTTTCTCTCACTCCCACTCCCACCCACACACACTCCCACACATATAAACTATTTATTTTATACAATAACTATTATACATTTTAAATTTTCTTTTATTGTGTGTATCTATTTTTATTTTTGTGCAATTTAGTTATTTAAAATTATTAATCTATAAAAGAAATAATTTTTATCTGTCTGTGTGAGTGAGAGAGTATAAGGTATTGTTTTCTTTGTATTAAAATAATAGTTTATGTGTGAGAATTTTTATTAAAACAAACTATTTTTATTAACGCAAATGTTCAATTTACAAATCTTTTGTGTGTATGTATGTATACATGTGTTTGTTTTTTATTCAATACCAAGTAATATTTCTAATTTAAAATAATGATTTTGATTTTGATATTTATTTTAATTATCTATTACATATGGGTAGTGGTTGTGGTGGTGTGGGTAACAAAAAATATTGATCAGTTTCTATAATTAATCAAAACTTTAGTTATAATAAAAAAATAAATTAATGAAAAAAAATAAAAATAAAAAATAACATATCAATATTATAAATGTCTTATATTATAAAAATAGAAATAACACACGAACAAAACGATATTTATGCTAATAGTCAACATATTTAATGTGTATATTAAGATAATAATATTGCGCACACACAAACACATACACATATACATCACACACGCACACACACACACACACAAATTCATAGATAAAAAAAATAGAATAGTATTGAATTTATTAATTATGTTATTACTTTATATATTTAGTTATAGAGTATTAGTTTAAATAAACAACATATAATGTCATTAGTTTACTTTTTTATAATATTATAATAACCTATTCTTTTTTTAGGATTAAAAAGTTAATTGATTATGGTGTAAACTAACTTTTTTTTTATGATTAAATAAATTATATAGAGTGGTTAAATAACAAATAATTAATTTTTTGTTATTAATACAACAACAACAAAAAACAACCACAATAACAACAACAAAAACAACAATAAAAAAATACTAACACACAAATTCAAAAAAAACAAACAAACAAACAAACAACAAATAAAATTTTATTATTTATTTATTTATTTATTTATTTAATTTAACTATTTATTTTAAATTTTTAATTAAATTTGGGAAAAGAGTATATGAGATCAATT
>NW_003519708.1:0-32620 GCF_000190715.1 Dictyostelium purpureum | reverse complement strand
AAAAATTCTCTAGTTCTGTTAACCTCATCATTTTAAGTGGGAGTAAATAAAAAAATTTAATTTGGACAATTTATATTCCAATTTCCAATTCATCTGTTTCAGTATTTATCTTTTTTAACTTTTTTTTTTTTTTTTTTCTTTTTTTTTTTTTTTTTATTAAAATATAAAAACAAAAATATATTTACAAAAAAAAAAATAATAAAAAAACAAATATATGTAAATGAAAAGAGTGATAAAAAAATATAAAAAAAATATGTTATTTAAAAAAAAAAAAAAAAAAAATTAATTTTGAGTTTTTTGAATTTTTTTATTTTATTTTATTTATAGACCATCATATACTGAATTCTATTATTATTATGGTACATAATTAGGTATATAACTACAAAAGTTTTGCACTAACTTCTGTCTATCAGTTAAGAGTTGCTGAATAAAAAAGTTAGTTTATACACATATTTAAATGATACCATACCTATTTATTTACAAAATTAAATTAATTAGTTTTTCATTTTATTTTTAGATATTGATTTTATTGGACCATTAGTTTCAGATTTAAAGATAACCACGAATTTTTGACTTACCCCTTCAATAAGAATGGTGAAAAGGTTAACACGACTTTTATTAATTTATTTTTAGAAAAAATTTTAGTAATTTAATTATGATTATTTAACTTTAGTTATTTTAATTTTTTCTTCAAAGCCTTATTACTTTATTTTTAAAAGAATTTTTAATAATTTAATTTTGATTATTTAATTTTAGTTATTTAATTTTGATTATTAACTTTAGTTATTTAATTTTTATTTGTAATTCATCGATAAAGTTCTGTAGCTTTCAGGTGTATCGATATTTTCACTCTAAATATCTGTATTCAATATCTTGGTAAACTTCCCGAGCCTGTTGACTATCTCTGACACTTCAAAGCCGCAATGTAGTCACATTGTGATATATGTGATGGAACCCCTATCTGAAAGATGGTTACAGTTAGAGCTCCACTCGGAGTTACAGGAATATTACTAAGTTTAATAAAGAAATATAGTTATAATAGAAATATAGTTTAGAAACCTTTATTTAAGTATTTTAGTTATTATATTATTAATTGTTATTGTTATTAGAAGTTAATATTTAATATATGAGTCATTAATAAAGAATTATTACTGAAGTATTTATACTATCATAAACAAGTTGACATGAATGTATATATATGTTAAACATGTGACAGTTTCAACTAAATATATTATAAATGGAAAATTATTACTATTTTAAGAGATATTATTATAAAACTTATTATTACTATTTTAAGAGATATTATTATAAAACTTCTTATTACTATTTTAAGAATTATTATTTGAAAACTTTCATTATCTTTATGAGGTATCATTACATATATGTAATGAAGCTCTATACAGCTTACAAATAATTAAGTATATATATGTAAAATAAGTATAACAAATAAACAACAAATAACAAATATTATATGTGTAATGAACATGTAGTTTATTTAATAATATAGAATAAAAAAACCTCTGAAGTTTTAGACTGAGGACTTGAGGTATTTATACAGAATGAGATTGGTTCTAGAAGCTAATTCTTAAGTTATTTGGAAACACTGGAATTGGTAGTTACTAAACAGTAGTTAGAAAACAGCAGTTAGTGACTCTTAATAAGTCTAGGGTCATAGCGTTAATATCATAACAGTATATATGGTCGGACGGGGAGGCAGTTATATTACATATATATCACAGCTTGCTCGATTAGCTCAGTCGGCAGAGCGTGGTGCTAATAACGCCACGGTCGCAGGTTCGATCCCTGCATCGAGCAATTGTTTTTCACAAAACTTTATCTTCCTGGTGATTGTGTGGAAATTCTAATAAATGTAATGTATTATCATCAAAATTCACTTAATTAATTAATTATAACTTAAATAGTCATTTAATCAAACAATTATAATAATTAAAAATAATTTAATTTTAAAAATAAAAAAATAAAAAAATAAAAAAATAAAAAAATAAAATAAAAAATTTTCGAATTTTTCGTTTTATTCAATTTTCTCATAAACTTAAAAATCATATAATTTATTATCTTTATTTTTATTGTTTATTAATTATTTATTTATACTTTAAAGTTCATTTACATTACACTTTTTTTTTTCAAGATAACATTACAATACTAGGGCCCAGTAAAAGTAAAGTTAGTAGAGAATTTTAAAAGGTATTTACAAGGAAATTATTTAGATAGAAAATGTATTCAATTAAAGAAGAAAACGTAGACTCAGTAAAAGTCGAAAATGACATTACCGTTAAACTTGTCGCTGCAGAACAGTACATCAATAAATTGTTGGAGGATGTTAAAAGACTTACCATTGAAAATAAGGACATATCAAACAAACTCAATTCACAAACTCATCAAAATTCAGTTTGTTTGATATGTCCTTATTTTCAATGGTAAGTCTGATGACTATATTTTGATTCTATAAATGTATTATAAATACTATTTTGTAAGTTACTTATTTATATAATATTTATTTAAAAAAAAAAAAAAATAATATTTACCAGGCTAAACTACAAATTAACATTTTAAATTACTTTTTTATGATTCATTTATGATTAACCAAATTTAGAAATTTTTTCTATCTGCATAAAATTGGATAACTATTTCTAAATTGAACATACAATAAAAATATTCTGTTATATGAAAATATTCAAATATATCATAAAAAAAACCAAACAACAAAAAAAATAAAAATAATTTTAAAAATAAAAATAAAAAAATTTTTTTTTTTTTTTTTTTTTTTTGAAAATTTTTTTATTTTTTATTTTAAATAAAAAGATTTTTCTGTAAACTTTTACTTTTTTTTTTTTTTTTTTTTTTTTTTTTTTTTTAATTTTATATAAATCATTTATAAAACTCGACTTAGTGTTAGTTTTGTTTTTATATTTTTTTATAATAAAAAATAAATACCTTATTTATCACTCTTCCCGCCTAATTAATAAATTTTTTAAATTTAATTAAAATCAAAAAAAATTGAGAAACAGAGATAGATATTTAATAATAAATAAAAGTAAAAGGTTATTTATTAAATAATAATAATAGTTATATAAATATAGCAAATATTTAAGCATTAGAAAAAAATGTTTGAATCATTAGTTGCAGATATCATTGCAAAATATATAGGGGAATACATCAAAAATATTAGTTCAGAGCAATTAAAGATTAATGTATTCTCTGGTAATGCTGTTTTAAAGAATTTAGAAATTAAAGGTGAAGCATTACAATCATTCAAATTACCATTACACGTTCAAAAAGGTATAATTGGTACATTAACTTTAAAAATCCCATGGACTGTAAGTTTAATACCTATTAAAATGTACCTTAAAACATCAAAATATTAATTCTTTTTTTACTTTAGAATATTAAATCAAGTCCAGTTATTTTAGAAATTGATTCTATTTCATTATATGCAATCCCTCAGACAGGTTTTGACGTAAGTATACTATATATAACTTCTAAATGGTAATTTATATTAATAACCAAAATTTATTAGTACAATGAAGAAGAGGAAAAAAGAAAACAAATTGAATATAAAAAAAAGAAATTAGAAAAATTCGAATTGATTAGATCATTTAAGGAGGGTAGTGGCAATGAACAGAAATCAACAAAACAGGATACATTTATGGCAAGTGTAATGTCAAAAATTTTAAATAATATACAGGTTAAAATTCAAAATTTTCATTTAAGATATGAGGAAATTAGAGGGGGTAAAGTTTATTCATTGGGTATTTCGTTTGGGTCATTAACAGCACATCCAACTGATAATAATTGGCAAACTATGAATGCATCAGATACAAATGCAAATCCAAATAGCAACAGCTCACTTTTCAAGTATATAGAGTTAACCAATTTTTCAATATATTTAAATAGCGAAAACAAAGAGGAGGCATCCATCCAATCTATAGTGGCAAAGAATGATAATCAATTGTTTATAAACAAGTTGAATAGTATGATTGGTTTACATAGCAACTTGGGTCATCATCAATATATATTGAAACCAATCACTGTCAGGTTAAAGATCGAATTGAATCGTAATCTAGACATGAATCTCGATGTGCCACGTATGAGAGTCTATTGTAAATTTGATCAGATTTCATTTGTAATAGAAGAGAACCAATATCAAACCATCCTCAAACTACTCACCACAATTGGTAACTATGCGCAAGAAATAAAGTATCTAAAGTATCGTCCCAAACAAAGACCAAAGCAAGATCCACGTGGATGGTGGCGTTATGTTGGCGAGGTAATAAGAGAGTCAATTCGTGAAAAGATACAGAAACGTTCATGGACATTCATTCAAAAGCGTCGTCAACATCGTAAAGAATATGTATTATTATTTAAAAAGCTACAGAATGTAGATTGGTTAGAGCCACTCAACGAAAAGGAGATAAAGCAACTATCAGAAATGGAGGAGCAATTAAGTTTCGAAGATATCATTTATTTTAGATCATTGGCACGTAGAGAATTGGCCATGGAAACCGAGATTGCAGATCAAAAGAAAGGTGAATTTTATGCAAGCGTCAAAAGAAATGCATCGAAAAGTTGGTTTAGTTGGGGTTCAGCCTCTGCAGCAACCACCGAGGCACCACGTCTTTCGATTCAATTGACCAAAGAACAACAAAATGAAATTTTAAAATCGATGGAATACGACGAAATCGCACTTAGCGCAACCATTGAAATGCCACCACACTATGTTTCCAATATTATTGAGGTTCAAATTGATGCCGTAATCTTCACTGTTATTGGTAGTCGTGTTGGAGAGGATCCACTAATTAAATCCTATTTAAATAATATCAATTTTAAATTATCACAAAGAGCCCAAGGTTTTAAATTAGAATTAGATTTAGAATCATTCAATGTATTAGATAACAATAAAAATAATTCTTTATTCTCTTATGTAGTAACATCAAAACCAAAATATAAAAGATCAAAAGATAATAAAATTAAAGAAATAAATGATAATAATAATGATAATAATAATGATAATAATAATAATAGTGATAATAACAGTGATAGTCAAGATATAATTGAAAATAATAATAATAATTTAAATAATAATTTATTTCATATTATATTCGAATCAAAACCAATTAATTCAAGTTATGATTATGCATTATCATTAGTATTAAAATCATTAGAAATTATTATCAACAAACAACAAATTGAAAGATTGGTAGAGTTTGCAACACCAAAAGAAACAGTAAATTTATTTAGTTTATCATCTGCCGCTTTAGAAGAATTTATATTATTAAAAGAAATGACTATTTTTCAATTACGTGAAGTTGTAAATCATCACAAAACCATTGATTTGTTTATCGACGCTAAAGCTCCAATTTTAATTATTCCAGAGCATTACTCAACCAAAGATATTACAGATGATACAAATTTAATAATTTTAGATTTGGGTAACTTTTTAATGCAATCAGATATATCAAAGAAACCAAGAAAAACAATTTCAATTGAAACTCCCTTTATAATAAATGAACAAATTACAAAATTGGTTGACCAAGAAGAACAGGAATATAGTGATGATAATAATAATAGTGATAATAATAGTAATAATCAATTAATAGCGCCAGAAATAACAAATACAATAACTACAGAAGCAACAGCGACAAATGATGAAGAGGATGAGAACTTAAAAGTTTCCGATTTATATGACCATTATAGAGCAACGTTATCATCAATTAAAGTATTATTAGCAACTCATAAACAGGATTGGTACTCGCCCGATGAAAATAATTCAAAAGGTTATCAGATAGTTGAAGAAATGTCCATTAATTTACATATTCAATCATGTATAGAGCCAAATGAACTTTCATTAACAATGTTTAAAGTTAGTGGTGTTTTACCTCAGGTCAAAATGAATATTTCCGATAATAGTTACTTGCGTTTATATAGGATGGCAAATACCCTTAGTAGAATTCATTCCAAAACAACAACCACTACCATCACCGCATTCAATCATTTCAAGGATATCTACTCTAATACTCAAGATACATTTGTGCAACAAGTTGATGCCACCACAACTGAGATCAAACTATCTGATGCATACAAACAGGTTTTATCAAAAAGAAAAATATTTGATGCTTCTTTCAAATTAGAAAAAGTATTAATCAATATTCTGTCATTGAAAAGCGGTAGTTCCATCGTAACAACATCGAACACAAGCAATAGTTTATTACAATTACGTATTTCAAATTTACAGGTATCATTAAAGAAACGTACATACGATTATAAAGGTCACCTCTTATTAGGTTCATTCGAGGTTGAAGATTGCCAAGAAACCTCAGAGAGATTCAATTGCCTAATTACTAGTCAATCAAGATATTTAACTTCTAGCGGTCAACCAGCAACAGCATCATCATCAACTTCGTCATTACCACCAATTACAAATAGATTAATTTCAATCGATACAGATCTTATTGATAAAGAGTCACCAAATTATCAAAATATAGATACAAATATAAACTTTTCTTTTGGCGAATTAAATTTTAATTATAATCCAAAGTCAATAGGTAAAATTCTTTGTTTCTTAGATTATTGTTTTGAAGAAACTTTTACTTTAAAAGAACAGTTTTCAAATATTACAATAAATAGTAACTCAATTTCATTAAATACAAGTCTTTCATCAACACCATTACCAAACTCTTCACCCTTATTATTATCAAATAATAATAATCAAAATGAATTAGAACAACAGATTTTAAATTCAAAATTATTGCAGCAACCACAGCAACAGCCACAGCAATTACCAGCAGCAACTAATTTTAATATTAAAGCTAAAGCCAGTATTTATTCTTTATCAATATCTTTAAATGAGTCTGGCAGAGAGCTAGGTAGATTTTCAATTAATGAATTTGCAATTGATGAATGTATAATATCAGGTCGTTCATTAGAAATTTCAGGTCGTTTAGAAAGTATTACAATTGATAGTTTTCTCGATAATCCAAATGAAGGTTTTAAGATTTTAACACCAAAAGATTCGGGCGTTTCAATGGCAAAATTCAAATACTGTACTTTTAATAATAATCACCATATAAATAATAAATTATCACAACAAAACTCACAACCAATCAACCAATTTGATAAAGAAATCGAATTGTACCTTAAGAGTATAAGATTAACTGTTTTGGTTGACTTTATATTAAAAGCCAAGCATTTAGTTGAATTGCCCTTTAAAACTGTAAAATATGACTCATTGTATAGATATCAACAACAACAAGAAGAATTAAATAAACAAGAACAAAATTCTCCAGATGAAACTATCAATACATTATCGAATTCTACGGATATAATAAATAACTCAAGTTTATCATCGTTCCAACCAATTGGATATAAACCCCAAAAAATTAATTACAAAGTATTTTTAGAAAGTCCGCAGGTTATTCTATCCAGCAGTGATGATATTCATAGTGACCATGATAGAATTATAGCTGAATTGGGTTCAATTGATGTTAAAACTACAATTATTAGAAATAAAGAAAAACTATTATCAATTAATGAGGATGATGGTGATCAAGAGGTTAATGTTGATTGGGAATCAATTGAAGCCAATCTATGTGATATGAACATCAAAACTTTCAAAAATGGTGTTTATCATCAAGTTTTACACAATTTATCGATTTATAACAAGATTGAAACCATTCTATGCGACGAATTTGGTAGATATGTTCCATTCCAGAGATTACCACAACAAAAGAAAGTCGATGTTAATATTAAAGAAATCAAGGTTGAATTTTTAGATTTAGAGCATTCATTAATTTTTTCACTAACTAAAGACGTTATAAATAGAATTACTTCAAAATCTCCCAAAGATTTACTGTCTTCAAAATCTTCAAAAAATCAATCAAAATCAAATTCTTTATCAAATTCAAATAAATTATTACCTCAATTACCATCATCAGTTCTTTCACCTACTAAATCAAATAACTCGGATGAGCTATCTTTGTCATCAAATAATATTTTAGCATCATCATCAAATTTATTTGTAAACAACGATAAAAAATATTTAGTAAATTTAATAAATTTAAATATTTCAAGTTTCCAATTAATTATGAAGCTAGATCCATCGACAGCCGACAGTAATGATTTTAGTACTATACAGGTAACCAATATTTCGTTATCATCAGAATCTTGCGATAGAAACACAGTATCCTCAATGATTGTAACAATCGATGATATGATATTATATGATGATAGGGTTAATAATAAAGGCTATAATAAATTATTAGAAAAGCAAGATACCAGCTCAAAATTACCATTGGTCAAGATAGAGATATTAAGTTTTAAAGAGAAGAGTATCGAAGATAATTCAATGTGGGATAACAGTATTTCAGTAGAGGTCCAACCAATCAAATTTGTATTGTCCCTTGGTTTAATTTTAGGCATTAAAGATTTCTTTTTATTACCATTTGTTACAACATTAAATAGTGATCAATTAAAAAATTATAATGCAGATTCTATTGAAGTACCAACATTATCTGGCGTAGTCGAGTCATTAGAATCTAATCCACCCTCAAAACTTAAATTATCAGTAGTTGCTCATTCACCACAAGTCATATTACCAATTTCTAATCACTCATCAAAGGTACTGGCTATGGATATTAAGGGTGGTGTCACATTAACCAATACTTTTACCCCATTGTTTGTGGAATCAGCCTCAACTGCTTTTGATTACGAGCAAATGTTTATTTTATTATCAAATGCAGATTTCACAATTTATGAAATCTCCAAAGAAACTATCTCAAGCAATGAAAACAATGAAAATGATTGTTACAACTATCAACTACAATATTTAGAAAAAATCACAAAAGAGTCTTTTAATGTTCAAGTAAATTATTCTAGCTGGGATTCTATCTATACAAACACCATTGAATTGTTAACCTTAGGTAAGCAGCCAACAGAGGTTACAGTATCAATCGAGAAATTATCTTTACTAGTTAATGAACTCCAATATCAAGCATTTTGTGATATGTTAGCTCATTTACTTCGTAATATGGATGACACTCCAAAATTAAAACTTAAGAAACGTAACCCATACATGTTGAATGTTCTCTTGGATAAATCAAGCCCACCAGAATCACTCCTCGATATTTTTGGTATGAAGGTTTTCTGTAAATTCAATATGGTGTTTATCGACCTCTTGTCAAACGATGGTCAATCAATCGATTTCGCTAAATTGGTACTTGACAATGTTGATTTATCAATAGATATGGCAACCGAAAATAGACCAAAGAAAATGCTAATCAAAGGTACTGTTGATGAATTAAATGTTTTCGATTGTAGAGGCAATCTCAAATCAAAACCATTTAATATTTTAGAAAGATACTCCAAATCTTTACCAATGATGGAGTTTACCCAATTAATGTATCAATCAAATTCGCCATTCTTCCAAAAAGATCAATTACATTCAAGTTCATTAGATTTCAATTTAAATAATATCAAAGCATTTGCATATCCATCTTTTGCATTGCGTGTTTGGGATTGGGTGGTTTTGTCTATCACTTCAGTATTTGGTAGTTACCAACACGATAAGTTTGATGGCAGTTGTGACACTAATGAAGAAAGAGAACAAATGTTAATTTTAGAAAAATTGAAACATTCTTCAAATGGTCAAAATAATAGAATGAAAATGAACGTCGTTTTACCAAATCCTATTATCATATTACCATCAGATCAAGATAAGAAAGTTCACATAGAAATCAAACCTAAAGAGCTCTGCATCTATAATGAGTTCTTTTTAAGAACCAATTGTTTGGGTATTCCAGATTATCAAGATGCCATCAACATTTCATTAAATGCTATTGATATTAATTTATTAACCCATAATGGTATTACCGAGTCTAGTATTGTTAGAAACTCAAATTTATTAGTAACAATGGAAACTATTTATAGCATCTATCAAGAAGATTTTCACAGTTCCAGTGGCTCATTATTGTCAACCAATAAATTCACAATAAAATCACCTTCTTTGGAGTTTAAATTTGACCAGGTCCAATACCACCATTTCTATCATTGTGTAAACAATGCATTAAAGCATCAGTACGAAATGGATTCTTTAGAGAATGAAATCTTTTTAAAACCAAATTTCAATCCAAAACCAAATGATATGGTCACATCTATTTTACTAGATTCAATCAAGCTAAAAATGTTGGATCAAGATCAAGACGAAGAGGATCAAGATGAAATTCATTCAGAAATTATAATTTCAGATCTTAGTTTAGAGAATATTATTAACTCAAAGGATGGTTCAATGCAAGTTGTAGGTTTGTTGGGTAACCTAAAAATAGAGGATTCTATTAACCAAATTGTTATTCTCGAGCCAATTGCTTCAAATTCTGATAGATTCTTTACAATGTTCAAATATAAAACTATTGGTAATGGGTTATCCACTATAAAAGATCCGTTACAATGGGACACCGAGTTTGAATTTAGCATGAAATCAGTACAATGTAATCTATCACTACCAAATATCAATGTTCCTCTTGCCATTCAATCATTTTTATTATCAGTTTTAGAAAAATACCCAATTGCCACTAGACCATCAAAGAGTAAATCTGAAGACCAAAGTGGTATCAGTAAAACTAAACCAAAAATGAAAATTGATATCAATTTATTATATTCAAAAATTATAGTATCACCATACTCAAACTCATTATCAATTGGTGGTATTGGTAGTAGCAATATTAGTTCATTTAAGCCAACTGGTTTTTCAAATTCCACAGTATCATTATTGTCATTGTCTTCAACTAATTTATCACCCTACGAATATATGGTAATTTCATTCAATAATGTATCAATGAAGCATCAAGCAAACCAATTAGACAAGTTGGACGATAGCGATCTATTGTTACTAGATATCGAAAATATTAAATACAAAGTATCACAGCTTCAAGTCGAAATTATATTGGCTCAACAAAAACCATATTACCTTTTTACCGATATAGATGTTGATGTTAAGCAAAAAACAATTAGAAATTACGATCAAATTATAAACAAAATTCAATGGGAAGATAATCCATTAGATAAATTAAATAAAATTGATGGTGGTGAAGAAGAAAACGAAAAAGGAGATGCTACTTTGAAAAAAGAAAAAGAAGATGAAGATGAAGATGAGGATGATACAGAAAACTATTCAAAATTGTTTAATGATGATATTTTATTATTATCAAAATCAAAAACTTCAATTCATTCAAATGCTTCACAAATTGATTTAAATTCAAATCATTTTCAATTTTTATGGAGTTTATATCAATCGATTGGAAAAATCAATGGTAATAACGATGATAGCAACGAAAGTGAATCCACATCAACAACAGACACACCATCAAATAAAAAGAACCAAAAAGATCAATTATTAAATATGATTGAACTCCAATTAAAAGATATTAGAATCAATTTAATTAATGAATTTCATAAACCAATTTTAAATATTTCATTAAAACAACTAGAGACCTATCTTTGCCAATATGAATCGACCAATAAACAAAGCATTTTCAAAATTATCGGTTCAATTAAATCATTAGAAGCAAAGGATATCAGAAGAGAAAGTATTTTAAATTCCAAATATCAATGCCTTTTCACTGACAACCCATTATCCCAAACACCAAATCTTATTCAGTTTACATATAAACCATGGAGATTAAAATCAAAAGAAGAGTTGTTCAATGATTCTAATTCAAGAAATAATTCAAATCCGGATGCACCAGGCAAATGGGATCAGCATTTATCACTTACAATTAAAAATGCTCAAATTACACCCATTTTCGATTTGTTTTCAGATATCCAGAACCACTTCTTACCATCTTCATTAATTCAAGAACAACAAGAGAAAGATAAAGATCAATTAAAATCTCGACTTAAATTAGATTTATCACTAGATTCAAATAGTTTTATTCTACCAATGAATTTTGAAATTAAAAACTATTACATTAGAAATGACATAAAGAAGTTAATGATTTCAAATGACTATGAGATCCAAAATATCAAAGATTCAGTAACGTCAACAAAACATTCAATTGAAACTACAATTTACTTGGTTGATATTAATGGTTTTACAATGGAGTCAACTATGGATGTTATATTAGAATCAAACGAACCAAGACAATCACGTATTATTCGTGATTCTAATATTTTCATAATTACTAAAATGTTAAACACTCCAGAAAATTTCAAGAAACCAATTTCTACACCAAACATGCAAACTTCGATCAATGTCGAGTCGTTAGACTTCCTCTTTTGTTTAGACGAATATAAATTCATGTATGATACTTTAAATACCACATTAAAGAGATACTATGACTTTAAATTTTTACCATTGTTGCCCAAGCAACCGCCATATCAACCAAACGAAGAGTTAAGCAGCTATGAATTAAATTCAATAGATAACAAAACCATATTAACAATCAACTCTTTAGTTATGAATATGTTTAAACGTCAAAAGCCATTAACCAAAGAGAGCTTAACCCATATCAAACCCCTAGGTCAAGTAATATTAAAGAAATTGTTAATGGACGTTGACATGTGCAAATTAAATCTTAAAATGGTTGGCTCTGTATTATCATGTTTTGTTCGTTCCATTAAAACAAAAGAAAATAGCAAATCATTGTATTTGGATATATTGAAACCCAAATATAATTTCGATTCAAGTGACCAAGATGACTCAATGATTAAATTTGAATTCATTTCTCATTCAGAACCTGTTTCTATTGATGGTGATAAATCTCCACTCAAGATTAAATGGGACACCCAATACAGCGTAGATATTTCAAATATTATATTGGTTAGTAAAATTGCAACATTGTTAAAGATCAAAGATTTTATTTTAGAACCATTACAAACACCGTTCGTCCAAGCTCCATCCAACAAGCCTGCAAAGGATCCAAATTACAAACCAAAAATGTATCAAGTGCTTAAAATGAAACCATGGACTTTGGAAATTCCCGCATCAGATACATCTCAAGATATGATTTCAATTGAATTTGGACAAATCGACATGATCAATTATTATAAGCTATTTGTTGATAATAATGGTTTTACAGTTAATCAACAAGTCGAAGTTTTATTACTCGATATTAGCCAATTTACGCTCTACACCCAAACAGAGAATGGTATAATGTTGAATACAGTCTCAAATTCACCCTCTTTACAATTACAGGTTGAAAGACTATTTACAATTAATAATCGATCCCTAGAGGACATCAGAACACTTGCATTCATAAAGAACCTAGACTTATATTTCTCTGCCAATGACTATCTATTCATCTACACAATTTTCACTGGTAATTGGATGTTTAACGATTTAGAAGAGACCTCTATCCGTCCACCAGACCCACCCGCCACACCAATCTGGAATGGTTGCAGCAAGTTTGTATACATGCCATTAGATCACTGTGACCAAATGAAAGTCTCTGAAAATCAATTTTCATCTCATCTAGGCTTTATTAATGTATCAGAGAATCAAGTTTTACAAACATTCAAATTGGATATTGAAACATTTAATTTCCATATGAACCCGGTATATGATCCTTTGGCAATCTTAATAATGGAGAATCTTACATTAAATTACACAATGTATCGTGATGGTATTCAAAAAACATCGATGGAGCTTTTGAATGTATTACTTTTAGATGAAAGAAACAACTCATCGTGTGTATTTAAAGAGATTTTAACCCGTAAACAATTCGACTCTTCTACCACAACTCCAAAAAAATCTTCATCTGTTAATTCACCATTCTCTCCATTATCACCACAATTCAGTAGCAGTAACAAAGTAAATGATGATAATACAATTCCTCCACATATTGTCATTGACTTCTTAATGGATCCAAATCATAATAGACAATTTACTTCAATTAAAATCGATCATCCAAAATTATTCGTTTCACCCAATTCAATTTTACCATTATTAGATTTCTTCACTACAATCCAACCTCAAGTTGAAAATGAAAAGAATAATACCAAACCAATATTATTAGAGGATGAGTTTTTTGATCAGCTCTATGAAAACCAATTAAAATCATCAGATTCACAATTCCAACAAAAAAAAGCAGCCCAACCAAAATCACCACCACACACTAGATTCTACCTTCAAGTTACCAAGCCAAAACTATTACTTGTAGAAGATGAAACTCAACAAAATACAAATGCTCTTGTCATGAAAATGCCAGTTGAATTCCACTACTCTAGAACATCAGATTTAAATCAAACTATGGAATTACACGCATCAAAATGCCAAGTTTTTAAAACCACACCTTTCTCTGATACTAATAATTTCATTTCGACACCAATTACCAATTCATTTGCTTTCAACTGTATTTTCATTCAATTCAATGCTAATGATCAACAAACCATTGAAATGCGTTTCCAACCTTTAAACATTGGTTTATCTTACAAAGAGTTTTTAATGATTCAAAGATTAATAAATAACTTATCATTTGGTAACTATAAAAAACAATTACAACAACAAAAAGAGCAACAAGAGCAAAAAGATAAGCAAGAAAATGAAAACG
Source organism: Dictyostelium purpureum (assembly GCF_000190715.1). Classification (NCBI taxonomy): domain Eukaryota; phylum Evosea; class Eumycetozoa; order Dictyosteliales; family Dictyosteliaceae; genus Dictyostelium; species Dictyostelium purpureum. The sequence goes on along the minus strand of NW_003519708.1, from coordinate 18,062 downwards.
ATGAAAATGGTTCCTCCTCAAACAAAGAAGAAGAAGAGATAAAATTACGATATAGAGAGTTGGAGAAAAAGAAAAAAGAACAAAGAGAAAATTCAAAATCAAAATCATTAATTGCTCCAGGCAGACCAGATGAAAGTAGTAGCTTTATGCACAAAACAAGAATTCATGTAGAGTTTTTAGGTAGAATTAGTTTAACATTAATTGATGAAGCTGTAACAATGAAGGATATTCCATTCATCCAAATGAATATTGGTGAATTCAGATCAGATTTCTGGGGATGGGAAGAATACTCTTTCTTGACATGTGATATGTACCTAAAAGTTGAAGTATTCAATCAAAAACATATGGCTTTTGATTCGTTGGTTGAACAATTCCAATTAAATGTTCAAGTTCTTCAATCTGACGATCCAAAATTAAAAGTTTCATTAAAATCACTTTCACCAGTTAACATTAATATCTCACAACCATTTATTCAAGCTCTTGGAAATTTCTATCAAAATATTTTAAAGATTGATAATGAAAATAGTCTAAATATGAACAGTCCAAGTAATAGTAATAACTCAAGTTTAAATAATAGTTTAAATAATAGTGTCAATGGTATTTTATCTGCAAATAATAACAATATGGCAAATAGTTTTAGTTCACCAGAACTGGTTCTTTTTGATGCTAATGACGAATTTGTCTTGCAAAATGACAATACAAGCCCTGTTAACACAATAAAGAAAACAACCATTGCAACTCCAAAAGGCACAGGTAATCAAAACAATAGTAACCAAAGTGCTTCCTCTTCAAGAGGTCACCAAAGATCTTTTTCAAATACCATACATGACCTATCCATCACAACAACACCAGGATGGAGAAAACCAATCAGCCAAGATTATTTAGAACTAAATAGTGCAAAGAGTTCACTTAGTAATAGTATTATCAATAGTAAAGTTAGAGATCTGAGATCAACAGTCGATCTATCCTCCCTTAGTAGCGGTATTGGTCAAGTTCGTCGTCATAGTAGACAAGCCTCAGTTACTTCACCATCTTTAAATACTCAATCACTTTATACCACCGAAAGTAACAATCAATTTTGGGTTGTAAATTTAACTGGTAAAGCAATTGAATATTATGTTGAAGATTTAAATTTCATTCAATCATACAATGTCAATAGTGACCAAAATACCAACACTGTTATTAACTTGAACACAACATCAAATAGTAATTTAAATAGTTCATTCAATTTATTTAATAGTAATAATAGTATTAATAGCAATAGTAGTAATGGAAGCTCATCATATTTACCATCCTCTTCAAATATAAACAATACAACTACTACCACAACCACAACCAAAACATCATCAAATAATATTAATAATAACTACAATGATGATGATGATATAAAAATTAATAAGAAATCACATCCAAATGATCAAGTTAAAAAAGTTATAAAGAATCAAGAGAAACAAGGTGTTGAATTAAAGAGTGCATTATTTAAAACTAGAGATTTTAGAACACATGGGTCATTAAATGCCAATATTGCTATTAGATTTAAAGAGTCTGATGAATATCCTTGGATTCATAATGTTTCAATTAATCAAATTGGTGATAATTTTTATTTCCCACCATATGGTAACAAAGCAAATATAGTTGTATGCGAAGTAGGTTGGGATGAAAAGAATGAAACAAAAATTGCCACCCTTCGTTCTCCAGTAATGATTAAAAACTCTTCAAATATTCCAATTGAAATTGTTTTAAATAGTCAAAAGAGCGAACCACAATTATTTGGTCCAATTAGAGTTGAGGAAAAGTATTATATACCCGTAGATTTTTGGAATTCAAACAGCTCAATTTCTATTCGTCCACATGGTAAAGATTTTGATTTTGACGATAAAAGTTTAAATCTTTACGAATCCAGTAGTTGGCCAGAAGCATTTATTTTCGATTGCACAAAGAATATCGTTGAAATGGGAGGTAGCCAAGGTGATAATTCTTTCAAGAGTTTCAGTATTAACGAAAACAATAATAATGGTGGGTCTGCAAGCAACTCTTCAAATTCATTACCACAATTAAAGAAAGAACATTTGTATCTAGGTGCATTAACAAGATCAGGTATTAGATGTGATCGTACTGGTTTAATAACTACAACTTTGGTTATAACACCACCATTAATCTTTGAAAATGTGTTAATGTGTGATATTGAAATTCGTTTCGAACAACATTCAAAGAGAAAATCTGCTGATTTCTTAAGAAATGCTCTTTCAAAACCCTCAACCGTTTTAAGTCCCGGTAAACAAACTGCATGGTATTATAATCAAAGTAATGATACTGGTATTCTCTTATCTCTCAAAGGTTTAGGTAAAAATCAATATTTCCATTTACAAAGCTCAAATTTCAATTCACCACTTTCACTTGCAAGCACTGATGACTCGGACCCAAACAAAGTTCCAATGAATGCATTTACTCAAGAAATCGCTTTCCAATGCACACCAGAATATTCATCGACATCCTATACATTAAATCTCAAAATCGATCATAGATTCGAGGGTGGTTGCCACATCGCAAGTATTTATTGTATCAATGCTATTCATAATCACACAATGATTCCATTTTTCCTTCGTCCTTCAAATATCAAAGAGAAACTTACCCTAGAAACCAATGAAAGTCCACTACTTTTATCGCACGACAAATTCTATATTTACCACCCATCCACACCAAAAGTTGCCTCAAAAGAGTTTGATATTATTTTAGGTAAAGAAGATATCATCGAAATTTATGACAATAAATCCGATCAAATGAGATATCAATTTAAAGCAATTGTATCAACTGGTTACAATATATTCTTTAGAACTCGTATTGTCGATATTTATCCACGTTATATTCTTATTAATAAATTACCAATTGCCTTATCATACACTCAATTCAACAAAGATGTACGTGTAATGGCCCGTGATGCTCAAATATTAGAACCAAATACATCCATTCCATTCCATTGGTACAATGGTAAAGAAGAACAACAACTTTCAGTAACCATTAGTGGTAATATTGGCGAATCCTATCAATATTCAGGAGGAATTCGTATTGATCAAGTTGGTGTTAATTTCCTTAAACTTCGTCATTACCATGATGAGTTAATCGAACAATCAGTTAAAGTTGAAGTTAGAGATTCATCCGAATCTACGTTAGTAATCTTTTATAGTAACGACCCACAAAACTTGCCATTCCACATAAAGAACGAAAGTTTTTCCACTCTAGTATTTTATCAAAAATGCCCAGGTTCAAAGAAATATTCACTAAAACCAAATGAAAAAATACACTATACATGGGATTTCCCAAGTGCCGAAAGACAACTCACAGTTCAAATAGATTTCTTTGGAGAAACAGTTCAACAAGATATAAACTTAAACAAAATCAAAGTATTTAAACCAATTAAATTACCAAATAATCAAACTATCTATCCAATCGTTAACTCATCAAATGGTACAACTAGAGATCTTTTGTTCACCACCCATTATCAAGAAAAGAAAGAGTTGGATTTATTAGAGTTTGCTTTTGAAATATCTTTCCCAAATTTAGGCTTCTCTTTAATTGATGATATTCCACAAGAAATGATTTATATTTCATTCAAAGATTTTAACTATTGGATTAGTTCTTCAAATTTAACACACACCACTTGGTTATTAATCGATGATATCCAGATTGATAATCAACAACCAAATACCGAATTCCAAGTTTTGTTATGGTGTGATAAAAAGAAAGATTCTGAAGCTTTACCATTTTTAGAATACTCTGCTGTAAAATTGAAAAATAGTAAGTAACATTATAAACTATATTTAATCTATAACTTTTTTACATTACTCATACTAATCATTCATTTTGCTTTAAAAGAAAATATTGAATATTATGATTTAATTGCATTATATTTAAATGAAATGTATTGTCAAATAGATGATAGAACTCTATTAGATTTAAATAACTTTTATCAAAAAATACCAATGGAAAAATTCCAAAACAAATATTCAGTATCAATCGAAGATATACCCGAAAACTTTTATATTAAATGGTTAATTTTTGCAGAAATTAAAATTTATCTTACTTTTAGTATTTCAAGAGATGGTATTTTAAGAAGTTACAAGTATGCATACTATTTTATATATAATTTGTAATTTTATAAATATTAATTATTTTTTATTTAAATTTAAAGTAAAATGCCAGCACTTAGATTAGTGGTACCTTCATTAGGCAAATCATTAGGTCAATTAGAGAATGCTCCTTTAAATATTAATCAACTTGGTATAAAGAATATTTTTACAACCAAAGCTAATTTATCACAATTATTAATGTCACATTATACAAAACAAATGAAAAGACAAATTCATGTCATTCTTGGTTCATCAAGTATTTTCGGAAGTCCATTGGTATTCTTTAATAACATTAGTACAGGTATGACTGAAGCAATTGAAGATCCAATTATAGGTTCGATTCAGTTAATGAAAAGAATTTTATATGCTGCTGCAAATAGTTCATCAAAATTATTTGGTACCATTTCAAATGGTTTCGCTACATGGTCTTTTGATGAAACCTATTTAAGAAAACGTGACGCAGAAGAAAAAGTTAAAGCAAAACATATCGCTCATGGTCTCTATTTAGGTTCAAAAGGTTTTGCAATGGGTATTGTTAATGGTGTATTTGGAATTGTCGAACATCCAGTTAGAGGCGCAATGCAAGAGGGAGCTTTTGGTTTCCTCAAAGGTTGCGGTAAAGGTATTTTAGGTATTGCAGTTAAACCAGTTACAGGTGTATTTGATTTTGCCAGTAAAACATCAGAAGGTATTCGTAACAATACAAATATTCATCCAGAAAGATTTAGAATCAGAACTCCAAGATATATCAACCCACGTGAACCAATCAAAGAATACTCTATCGACGAAAGTGAAGGTAACTTTTTATTAAAGAGAAACAGCGAAGATATTGTTAAAAATGAAGGCACACTTAAAATGGAATATAAATTCCATGTCATTTTACCCGACTGCACCTTGTTACTCACCAATCATTCTTTAATTTGTCTTTCAAAGAAAGGTATTTATCGTTGGTCTTTCCCATTATTCGAGATTTCAAAATTAAGAGTAATCAATAATCAAGAAAAGTGCAAATTAAATATTCATCTTAAAAATTATCGTAGCTTTGGAACTTTCTCTCAATTAAGAAAAAAGATTTCAATTCATTGTCAAAACGAATCCATCTTATACCAGTTATACAGCAAAATCACCTCATGCTTTAATAAATCAAATCAATTAGAAATCGAAGAAAACAATGAACAAGATAATGAAAATATGATTGCTATGATTTCCAGAAAATAAAATTAAAATTTATTAACAATAAATAAATAAAATAAAAAATAAAAATAATAACTTTTACAAATTTATTTATATATATATTTCTTTTTTATTTTTATTTCTATTTTTTTTTTTTTTAACCCCTAATTAATCCACAATCTATATCTAAATTGTTTTGGCCTTCCCCATCAGCATAAAAATAATAATCACCTTTTTCATCGACTTGAGAGTTAATTTCTTCGACTTGTCTTGCATCTGCTTGGTTTATAACTGAAATAGTGAATCGATATGTTGGTGGTAAAACAAAATGGACCCTATAACGGAAACCTGAGTGAACTTGGAATTGATATATTCCATTTTCATTTGTTCTGGTCATATTTACTAAAGTGTTATTTGTATCAAATAATTGAATAGTTATATTTGCAATACCCTTTTCATTTGGATCTTGTAAACCATTTTGATTTTGATCTAACCAAACATAATTTCCAATATAAGTATTTGGTAAACCACAGTTTGAATCTATATCACCTAAACCATTTACTTTATTGAATACAAAATCTAAACCAGCACCATGAATTAAAATGAAACCACCTAAAACTCTTCCATTTTGTAAACTCCAATGTTTTAATACAGCTTCATTTGTGGAAAAAAGATCGTATGATCCACCAATTAGTTCACCGCTACCGGGTAAATAAAATGCAGAACCCCACGAGGTTTCATCATGTTGCCAATCTCTATTTCCGAAATTATCATCAAAAAATTCACCACCTCCAGGACCTTGAGGGACCATATTACCAATTGCGATTGGATTAGCTCCAATTAAACCTCCACATACACCTGCTGATTCTAATACATATTGGCCACTTGAATCTTTACATGCTATCAACATATCACCTGCTGGAGTAACAGATTGACTATCACCTTCACGATCTTTGAATGAAATAATCATATTACCACCTCCACCATTTCCAGTAAATGTAATATCAGTAATTTGTGCTTGTGGTTTAAAATTACCCGCGGTATCATTCCAAGGTACCCATGTTGAATTTTGAACTGATGAAAAAATTGGAGTTTGATCACTGAGATACATAATTCTAGTTTGTAAACGACCTCTTGGATAATTTAGTGGAATTACTAAGGCATCGGTGGTGGTTTTTTCGTCATTGTTAATTTTTTTTATAACCCCAACTAAAGCTGATTGATTAAATGATTCTGAACATTCGCAAACACCTCCTACAAACATATTATTACCATCCCATCCTAAACCGAAAATTCTCCATGGTCCATTCTCCCCACAATCATGAGTAATATTGATTAATTTGATATTATCTTTAGTTGGAGTTTCACGGAGTGGAATTTTAACAACAATATTACGATATAAATTAGTCACCCAAATATAATCTCCAACAATATCTAAATCACCAAATAAAATTCTATATGTAAGTGAATCTCCTGAAGTTCTGCCTTGGGGAGCTAAAAAATCAAAACCAAATATTTTTGCTAAATCTGTATACACTGAAACTTGGCCTGTTGATAAATTTTTACGGAAAATAGATGAAGCTGTTTGAGGACTTATACTGGCAAATTGTTTTTTATATGGAGATACATAGAGGTAATTTTGTTTACGATCATATCCTACACCATAAATTGTTCTAGTGTCTGAAAGTGTGAGGATTTCTTCTTTGTCTCCATAATCGTTATTTAAATCTGAAAATGAACCATAAGGGAAACTAACTGCTACTGGAACGTCTTTATTTGTATCACCTTTGACGAAACATGATATAAATATTTTAATTTCATCTTGGCAAAAATCGGTGGGATAAATTATACCTAAATTAACACCAGTTTTTGATGCTACTGGAAATTGTACTGTATCACCTAATGGGTAATAACCTGGTGGAATACCTGAGAATACTACTTGGTATTGTGAACTAATAAATAAATCTGAAAAAGAATAGAATCCATTTTTATCAGTTTTGGTAGTGGCAACTAATTCTGAATTATCGCCTGTATAAAGAGAGACAGTAATTCCTTGAACCGGCTTATCATATGATCCAAATTTATAATTTGCATTGTAATCGATGTAAGTCATACCACTAATATAACCTTTTGGCGAGAGAGATACATAACCAGCATCAACTGAGGTGTCACAAACCAATGTTAAATTTCTAGTTTCTAATGGAATCATAATAATACTTGGATCGTTAACATCTAAATCTATAACATTAGTATAGCCATCAACAGGATTTACATTTGAATCTAAAGTTACATCCTCACCAGAGAAAGGTTGAGTATATGAATAACCCTTAACTAAACTAAAATGCACAATATATCTACCGTGATATAAATCCATAAACTTGTAAGTTCCAAATTGCCCTGTTATTTGAGATTCTACAGTAATTCCAAATGCATTGACGGCAGGTTTATAATCTGATGTTAATAATTTAACTGTAACTCCTGGTAATGGGATTTTTGGAACAGCTTGGATACCTGAACCTTCAACATCTACAAAAGTAACGTCCCCAATACCGAATAAAATTGGAGCTATATAAGTATTTTGATCTAAACAGCCATATGTTGCATCTAGGTTTGGATATTCAGTTTTATTGATTGGGATTGGTCTGGATCTTGGTAAATTAAAAGTTTGTAAAGTTTCGAAAGAAATGAAAGGATTTAAAGAGTTTTTGAACTTCTCAAACATCCAACCATCTGGTAAATTATAAAACATTACTTGATAACCTTCTAAAATTGGTACATTATCAAAATAATAATATCCATTATTATCTGTTATTGTTGGTTGAATAGGAGTGCCATCTACATAGGTTGCAACAGCATTATTACGATATAATGAAACCGAAATACCACCACCCTTAAATCCTGAATCTTGTAAAGTTGTATTATAATAATTTGGAATAACTCTTCTACCAATTGCATATGTTATTAGTTTAATAATACCTGCATTTTGTTGTCTTAAAATAAATACAGCATTAACTTTATCATCAGTAACATTTACAACATTTTTATTTTCAGGCAATGAAACTACTACTTTATCTAGAACTGAGTGATTTAAATGTTGTTGATCGAGAGGACTATAAAATTGATATTTCACACTTGGAACACCTTCAAACGAAATTTGATATTCTCCTTTTAAAAATCCATCAAATTTGTAATAACCATCTGGCCCTGTGATATATGGTTGAATTTGAGAAGAATCTGCATCAATCATAGGACCACCATTTAAATCTAATAAAGTTACCCGAGTTCCGTTGACAGTATCTTCATTTGGATCTTTGATTCCATTTTTATTTACGTCATAATAAACATAACCACTTACTGAGTATAAATAAATATCCGTTTTTCCTTTTAATATACCCGCATTTACTTTTGCGTATACGTAATCTGCATTCTCGGATCCTATATCTATATAAGGATTATATGGATGGACTTTTGATGAGTTATAAAATAAATTTATTGTTCCTGTTAAGCCATATGCATTTGCTACGTTGTCATTTAATTGAACTGTAAATCTGGTATCATCAGGGAGATTAGAGAATTTTGCAACATAGAAACCTGGTAAAACATTGTTAATCCAATAATGACCAGTACTATTGGTTATGGCAACTAATGGGTTTCCATAGATATCAAATGAGTAATCTTTAGTTTTACTCTTTAGATGTCTTAATGAAACTGTTACATTTTCTACAGGTAATTCCTTTTGATCTATTATACCATTTCTATTTGTATCATACCAAACTTTATATCCAACACTGAACATAGAAGGCTTCATTAAACCAATGTTTAAGTTTCTGTCTATATATTGGGCTTGCACAACACCATCTAAATTTGGATTTGTCAAGGTAACATCTGGATTGAAAATATTTAAAAATATACTATCTATTATATCATTTACAGCTTTACTATCATTTGTACCATCACCTTGATTTGGTGTTGTAACTTGATATGTTTTTAATGCATTCCAAAAATATAATTTATAAACACCGGGATCTAATTTGTCAAAATAATAAAAACCCTTTTCATCAGTTGATGTAAAATTGTTATAATCGACATTGCAATCAACATCAATATCTGTAATATTGCATTTGTAAAGAACAATTGTAAACTCTGTGGCAGGAGGTTCATCTTCATCCATAATTCCATTCAAATTGATATCAAACCAAACATAATGACCCATTGCAAAAGAAACTGCATCAATTAAACCTGCATTTTTGTTAAAGTCGACAGCTTGTGCCAAAACTCCATCATCAGGTGTAGAAAGACGTACATTTGGAATTGCTGGGAATAATGAAAATGATGGAGTAACACCGGTATTTGGGTCTGGCAATGTTTTGTTTCCAAACATTAAATCTTTTGGAATTTGGCTAAATTTGATCACATAAGTACCTGAAGTGAGCATATCGAATTTATAAAAACCATTTTCATCGGTTACAGTTGGTTTTACAATTTTTCCATCTAAATTTTTAACTGATTCTCCATTTGGAGTATAGATATCCACTTGAACTCCTGAAACTCCTTTTTCGTCACTGTCCATTATACCATTATCATTTGAATCTTTGAAAACATAACGACCAACAGCATAAGATTGTACATAATGGACATCATAAACTATACCAGCATCAATATGAAAGTTTACAACTAATGCTTTAATTATTGATTTATATTTCGAAGGAGGAGCTTCTAAATATTTTGATGCAGAAAGTTCAATTTTACCTGTTAAACCTTGACTATTTGGATATGAGTTGAATGAATTTGGATCACTTTTATCAATTGGTACTAATTGATTAGTAAAATAATGTCTTGAGGGTGCTTCAAATTGGACGGTATAAAAACCTTCTGGAAGATAGTCAAAAAAATATTCACCATTTAGGTCAGTTCTTGTTGGGAGAACTGGTTGGCTAAAGTGATCTAATACGTAATCACCATTTCCAGAAGCAAGTATAACAGTAACATTTGGGATAAATGGTTCACCTATTTGATAAAGACCATCTTTATTTGTATCATTCCAAACTTGATTTCCTATTGCAAAAAAATAAGGTGGAACTAATTGTAAATTGATCTTTGGATTATAATAAACTGATCTTGGAACTTTATCTGCTGGTAACGTACCACGAACATCCTTATTTAGATTTACCAAATCGAAATCAATAACACCAGTAATTGGATCATAGAATGTGAAACCTGGGGGAATATTACTAAATTCTACATGATATGTACCCGCTCTTAATTGATTAAAACGATATTGACCTTTTGAATCGGTTTTAGTAGGGTCTAATGGTTTTCCTTGAATACTTGTTACTGGATCACCTGAGGAGTCTTTAAGAGTAACTGTAACACCTGGAACACCAATTTGCTCTCCCTTTGCATCTAAATAAAATACTATTTGCCCAAATGCATAAGCTGGACTTCTTACTAAAGCTGCATTTCTAGTTAAATCAGTTCTATTTGCCTCAATAGCATCCAAAGGTGTAGTACCTTCTATAGACTCAAGAAATGGGCTATATTGATCTATTGGAAACTCTTCTAAAGATTGATCCACAGGTACCCCAACGAATGAAGATGATGAAGATGATGAAGATGCTGTCGATGAAGATGAAGATGATTGATGTTCACTTGATTTATTCCCCTCAATAGAGGTTGAACCTCCATTTGGATTTGTGTTTGAGCCTGTTAAAGGATTGAATATATCAGCTATTGCTGTTGCCACATTATTTGCATCACTTGAAACATCATTTTCCATTAACAAAAATTTTTTAGATTTTTTTAATTTTGATGTTTGAACTGTAACTTTAGGTGATAGAGTAAATATTCCAGTTTTGCCATTTAAAAAACTTGGGTAAGGAGAAGGAAGGTTTTCAAAATTATAAGTATTTGGTAGGTTAGAAAAATGAAGTTGATAAGATCCTTCTGCAAGATTATCAATAATATATTTCCCACTTGAATCTGTATAAACTGCTGGAATTGGTTTTCCCCTATAATCTAAAGCAGGTTGCCCATTTAAAGATAAAATTTGAACTTTAATATTCTCTACACCACCTTCACCATCATCTAGTAGACCATTTCTATTATCATCATAATAAACATATCTACCAACAGCATATCGATTTGGTCTTGCTTGGTTACCTAATATTAAACCGGCATTCTCTATGTCATTAATGTAAAAGTCGGGTGAATTGTCTTCTGGAAGAGTTTGTCTGACCTTTGGATCATCTACTGATATTTTGAATATATTTGTAAAACCAGTGTTGGGATTTGGAGCTGAATCAATAGCACTCGATAAACCTGATAATACTCTTTGATCAGTTAAACGTAATCCATTTGGAATATTTTTAAATGCCACATAATATGATCCTTCAGGGATTTTTGTAAATAAATAATAACCATTTGAATCGGTTTGAAGAGGAGCTACTAAATTTCCGTTAATATCAATTGCTTGATTTCCTTTTGAATCATATAGGGCAATGGTAATTCCTTGGGCACCTTGTTCATTTTGATCATATATACCATTAAAGTTTTTATCGTACCAAACAAAAGTACCTACTGAAATGGTTGGAGGAACAAAATAACCTGCATTGGCACCAATAAACATTTTTGCAGCATTAACACCCATTTGTTTATAAGCGGTCGATGTTGACTTTGAAACTTTCTCAATATCCAAAGGATTTGTTTGAGAGGACTCTGGTAATGCTAAAGATCCCATATCTGGTAATGATAAAAAGCTTTTAGGTAAATTTGTTAGACGATATCCTTTTGGTGGTTCAAAATTTACTCTATAAACACCAGGTTTCAAATTATCAATGTAATAAATTCCATTTACATTACTTGAAACCGACTCGACAACTTGTCCAAAAACATTTGTTACTGGTTCTTTTGGATTATTTGAATTTAATAGAGAAACTTTAACACCTGGTAGCGGTTTGTCAGTTCCATATGTAAAAACTCCATCCATATTTGAATCGATGAATGTAACATGTCCAATTCCAAATGAATTGGGGAAAAACAATGGCAAGTCTTTGGTATCATCAAAACGTGGGGCTGTTATTGGTTTGTATGGTTTTTTACTTGATGTTGGAGGCAACTTTTTATCGAGTGTAAATGGTTGAGTTTTATATTCACCTCTTGATAAAGTTGCAAAACTATTTGTTGTTGAATAACCATTTGGTAACTTGAAAGATAAAAAATAAGATCCCTCTTGCACATTATCAAATAAATAATGACCATCTGAATCTGTTACTGTGGTATATGATTTATTTGTAGTTTTGGAGGTTAATTTTACTGGAATACCCATTATACCTTTTTCATTTGAATCTTGAATACCATTTTTATTTTGATCATAAAAAACTGTATCACCAACAGCAAACAAAGGTAAATCTGAAACTAAAGCGAAATCGACATCTGGTCTGATATATTGAGCAAATATAGATCTTGGATATACGCCCAATTCTCCTAAAACAACACCCTTGCTATCTTTTTTTAAATTGAATATTTTACTTATATTTTCATCTTTTGATAATGGATAATTGTTATAGGGTGATAATGAAAAAGATTGTGGTAAATTTCCCAATTGTACCATATAATCTCCACTTGGTAACGAATCGAAAAAGTAATAACCTTTCGAGTCAGTAGTAACCTGTTGAACCATGTTACCCTTATTATATTTGGCTGGAGAACCATCTTGATTTAACAATGTTACCATTACATTGGAGGCTCCAATATCATTTTGATCAAAGACACCATTATTATTATAATCGAAAAATATTCTTTTTCCAATTGCGAACAAACCATTTTCATTATGTGAGGGTGTTGGGGTTGGTGGAGTTGTTGGTGATGTTGTAGTTGATGATGGAGTTGGTGATGGAGTGGGTGATGGATGTGGGTTTTTTGGAACTAGACCGGCAAAAATACCACCAACTACAAAATGAGTAGGACAAACATTTGTTGGAATACCCAATAAGTTTTCTGGGAGTGGTGTAAGAGCATTATTATTTCTTTCATGGATTGACAGCATTTTATTGTAGTCTTTAACAGTTGGCGATGGGAATATTACTTTTTTACTGAGGTATTTCGATGTTACTGGAGTGCCATCTAATAAGAATCTTGTATCACCTGGGCTATAATGTGGTAATTCTAATGGAGGGGAATAACCATCTAGATTAACCCAACTATTATCTGTTTTTGCCCAATGGAATCCTTTTATTTTTCCAAAATTTATAACATATGTACCAGGTAGAACATCACTAAAAATAAAATGGCCTTTTTCATCAGTTACAGAAATTGGGATAATATTACCAAAGGTATTTCTTGCAGGTGTATTGTCAATATTATTTAATAATCTAATGAAAAGATTTGTACCAAATTCATGTTCATATTTGTTTTTAATACCATCACCATTTTTATCTATCCATATAAAACCTTCTATATCAAATGTTGTTGTATAAGATTGGCAAGAACCTTCTGTTGGTACACAAAATGGAGTAAAATTACCAGTTCCTTTATTAATGTCTATGCAGGTAAAGTTGATTGGGCAAGAGATATCGTCACAATTATTGACTATAATTGGTGGAGGTAAACCTATACACTCGTCTATGCCATTATATTTAACACATTTGTAACCAGGTGGGCAATATTTACCCTCACAACATTCTTCTGGGTAAAAACACTTTGCCTCACCACAAGGTGTAACCCTACATTCTTTTCCAGGTCTACAATTTTTATATTTGCATGGATCTATAATTGGATAACATCTTGGTAAACCATTTGAATTAATTTGACATTGGTGGTTGTGTGGACATTTAACATTTTTACAAGTATAATCATTATTAATAATTGGAGCACATTTTCTTTGTGATTGCTCATATACACAATGTTGGTTATGTGGGCATTTGAAATCTGAACAATGGTTTTCCTCTCCAATTTCTTTACAATTTAGAGTTTCATCTGTAGAATTAAACCAACAACCATAACCTTTTGGGCACTCAACTACTGAACAATCGTCTTTGTTAAATGGACCTATATCTTTAATGCAGCTTTTAATATTTGTTTCTTTTTCATAACTACAACTGTAACCATTTGGACAGATTAAACTTGAACAACTCTGGTCATCTTTATCATCGATATGATATGCCATTAATTTACATTCTCTTTCACCGGTTTGATTGTTTAAAAAACATTTAAATCCATTGGGACACTGAAGATATTCACAAGTATTATAGTTTATATTTGTGTTTGTATTCTGTATTGGAGATTCTTGCAAATCTATATTTATTTCAATTAAAATGTTTTGATGTAAAAATAAAGTGGTAGATAAACCAAAATTTGAATTCTTATTATTTGCACCAAAACCAACTTGGGTTGTTAGAATATTTGGTTGTGGATTTGAAAAAGTATAAAACCTGTTTTCATTGCATTCTAAACCTTCCCAATAACTAATTTCGTTATTGACTAACCTATAATAACTCCATTTACTTGAGTCGATATTGCCTCCATTTTCAACATAACTAAAAGATGATAACTCTTTTCTTGAATGAACACTGATTTGTTTATTTGAAATTGGAAGAAATTCTAAATTTACTTTCCATTTATTACATAAATTATTTCTGTTGATTATTATTCCTTTTAACACTATATTTCCATTTGAATATTCTTCTAAAAAACTATTATTTTCAAATTCCCATTTTTCTTCTTTACCATAAAAATCATTTGAATAAACTGAAAAATCACCATTTTTTCCACCCAATAAAATATCTTTGTTTGATAACTTTAAAAAATATTTATTGACTAATATATTATTATTATCATTATTTTCTAAATTTAATTCTAATATTTTTCTATTTATTTTATTTTCAAAAAATTCTTGGTGATTATTATATATATGGTTTATGTTGATATTTTGATTATTTTTATAACTATCAATACATTTGCTATTATTATTACTATAATTATTATATATTAATTTGAAATTGTCAAGATAAAATTCATCAATCCATTCATTATTTATTGAAATTGAATCAGTGAAAATTCGAAAACCATTATAAAAATTTGCATCTTCTTTTTTTAATAAAACTCTTCCATTTAACCATTGTTGATATGGTGGACTTCCTTTAAAATTGTCTTCAATTGTATATAAAATCGGTATTCTTTCTCCACAAAAATTATTAATACTATTAATTAATTGAATATTTATTTTTGTAGTAATTTTATTTGGTAAATAAATTTTAAAATTTAATTCCTTAACCTAATATTTTTATAAAAAAAATTCATTGTAAATAAACTATTTTATTAATTTTTTTTTTTTAATTATTTATAATTACATTTTTTGAATTAAATAGATTATGGGGAGAAATAAATTGGATTTTATCATTGATACTAAATGTGTTATTAATTTTAATTGAATATCTTGAATTTGAAAATGTTGGTATTTGATTTTCAAGTGTAAATGATTCTAAATATCCTCTATTGATATCGTTATTGCTAAGATTTATATAATCACTATTTAAATAATCGTCATAAATAGTGATTGATTTTGATAAAACTTTGCACTTGCTATCATGATTTATATTATTGCTATATGAATTATTTAATGAAGAGGTTGGAGAAAATGAAAAGTGTTGATTAAAATGTGGGTAATGATAATATTTAAAACTATTGTTGTTTTTATTTTGTCTGCTATTATAATTATAAGCAACTGTTGCATTATTTATCAATTGTATAATTATTAAAAGTATTATTAAAATTTTCATTTTATTATTGATATGAATAAATGATTGATAATATTACTATATAATATAAAATGAAAATATTATTATTAATATATAATAAATAAATCAATTGAGTATATATGTTAATACAATATTGTAATTACCTTTTTGAATGGTAGTTGTTGATTTTATTATTATTTTTTTCTATTTAAAGATATTTTTTAATGAATAAATATACAACAAAACCTAATTCTTTGTTTTAGGGTATGAGCACACTGTTCGAACTGCTTTAAAATTATTTTTCAGTGTGATAAATTAAAATTTTAAAGGAAAAAAAAAATAAAAAAAATAAAAATAAAAAAAAAAAATAACAATTTAAAAATATGTTTATTAGAATTTTTTTAATATTAAAATTACTAATATATCAATAAAGAATATAAAAAAATTTTCATGATATTACTTTTTATTTAAATTTTTTGTAGTCTAATATTATTCATAAAAGTATCAATATAACAAAAAAAAAAAATATAATAAATTTGAATTAAAATAGAATGGTTCAATAGAAATATTTAATTTATTGGGTGATAGTGAATTAATTGATTATCAAGAAAGAAACCCACTATAACCCCGCCAACACACGAAATATAAATATATACAAATTAAAAGCTTTTTTCAAAAAAAAAAAATTTATATATAAAAACTTATATATAAAAATTTATATATAAAAATATATATATAATAAACACCCACCCACACATCCATACCCACTAAACACTTTACCCCTAAAATACACAATACACACAAATTAGATTTTTATAATAGCCCATCAAATTAATGATTATACATATTAGTTTTTATATTTATTGAAAATTAAAAATAAATTCAAATTTTTAATTTGAAATAAACACCCACAAAAATAATACTCATATAGAGTGGTGTAGGCGTGTATGTTGTTCTTGGTATTGTCGTTAACTCTATAGAGTAATAAATATAAAAATAATAAAGATACACACAAATAAGTGGGAAATAATACACATCTTTTTGTTTTTTTATTTTTATATTTATATTTATTTTTTTTTTTTTTTTGTTTATTGCACCATAGTTTTTTTTAACAATATTGGGGGGATAATAGTGAAGTGTTCTTAAGAAATTCTGTTATTATTTTTTTTTTAACTGTTAAAAATAACAACATATTTTATTATATTTTACAGTTGAAATTGACTATAAATCCATCTTTGTTTTTTTTATAATTAGGTTTAAAAAATCCCAAAACACTTCTTTTGTAATCTCACTTATTATAATGCCCAGACAGTTAAAACAATGATTTGAGTGTAAATAAAAAATGTAAATTCTATGTAATTAAAGAAGAAAAATAAATAAAAAAAAAAAAAAAATTTCAATTAAAATAACATTTATTTATTATTTATTTGAAAAAAAATTTTCTTATAGTTTTTTTTTTAAAAATATATCTTATGAGAAACTGATAAAACAATGAATTTTTTTAATAATTTATATCTAACAGTTAAACATTTTAAATTGAATATTGATTATATAAATACTTTTTAAATACTACTTTTTTTTATTATAATCCAGAGTACCAATATTTTCTTTATAAATAACTAACTAATCTTGAATTAAATGGCCCTATAAAAAAAAAAAAAAAAAAAAAAATTTATTTATTAGTTTTTATTTATATTTTTTTTTTTTTGTTATTTATATAAAATGGTAATTAATAGTTATATTTTTTTTTTAATATGCACTACTATTTAAAAATTTAGGTTTATATCTCAAAAAAATAAATCTAAAACATAAATCTTTTTTTGGGCTTTTATTTTTAAAAAATTGCTTAAAATAAAAAAAAATTTTGTTGATAATAAATAAATAAAATTTTTTTATTTTTTTTTTTTTAATGATATTTTGAGAAAATGTTTTGAAATAATCGATAAATGAAATAAATAAATAAAAAAATAATAAATAAATAAAATTTTTTTTTATTATTATTTGTTTTTTGTGTAAATATGCACATTAT